>NC_079193.1:80302570-80427570 GCF_029499605.1 Hyla sarda | reverse complement strand
CGCCGCAGAGCCATCGGCGTATCACCGGCCGTAGCGATGTCCCGCCCCAGTCGGTGATAGGCTTAGCCCACTGTCATGTAAGGAGCTCTGGCCGGCTTCTTACATGACAGTGGGCTCAGCTTATCACCGGCCGGGGCGGGACATCGCTACCGCCAGTGATACGTCGACGCCTCTGCGGCATCCCTGTCCCCAGGAAGTTGAATGACGTCAGCACTGCCGGACCGTGAGGCCTGTGCCCGACCAACGGGGGCTCATAGAAAGGTATGTATGAGTTTATTTTGTTTATTCTTGAGGCACGGGCACATAGAAAAGTGTTCCACTACAGTTGTCCTTTAAACAAGATCATATTCTCAATCAGATCTTAAAGGGGTATTCCAGGCAAAAACTTTTTTTAATATATATCAACTGGCTCCGGAAAGTTAAACAGATTTGTAAATTACTTCTATTAAAAAATCTTAATCCTTCCAATAGTTATTAGCTTCTGAAGTTTTCTGTCTAACTGATCAATGATGATGTCACGTCACGGAGCTGTGCATGATGGGAGAATATCCCTTGCATGATGGGAGAATATCCCCTGCATGATGGGAGAATATCTCCATAGGAGCTGGACAGCTCCCGGGACGTGAGTCATCAGAAAGCAGTTAGACAGAAAACAGCAACTCAACTTCAGAAGCTAATAACTATTGGAAGGATTAAGATTTATTAATAGAAGTCATTTACAAATCTGTTTAACTTTCCGGAGCCAGTTGATATATAAAAAAAAGTTTTTGCCTGGAATACCCCTTTAACCACAGGCTGTAAATATGTTGCTAAGAAAAATGCAACTCTCGGCAACCTTGTATCTCCGAGCTTTTTCATGAGATCTCCTATCATTTCAAAATCAAACACCTGGCTTTCCTATGCAGGGAGAACACAATGCAGAAAAAGTAAGTGCCCTTTATGTAAGTACATGATCAAGATTCAACATTTTTTCTTATACTACTTGCTGCACATACCCCATCAATACTTACATTTCTTGTGAATCTGATCACGTTGTGAATTGCATCAATTGTACAACTTGCCGCGTGCAATATGTCTGTTCCACCTCCCCCAAATTGAAAACTCAGATCTCAGAACACTTAGCAGGGTCTCGTGCACAGAGACTAGTTCACACACGTGCGCTTTCGGGTCCCAACATTTCCAAGAACGACATGAAGGGAATCTTTCCACCTTACGGGTGGTTCCCATTGAGAAAGTGATCCGTCCACCCAGAGGTGGAGCCTGGAGATGCAAACTATTAGCACGCGAGGCATATTGGATCATAAAACTTGGTACACGCGCACCCAAGGGCTTGAATAACCGCTCCTACATCATGTTACACGACTAATATGGGCAACATTCATTTTTCATTATATACCTTTCCGTGGTATACACCAGTATGATACAGTTGTATTTACTTAACTTATGTTCATACATATTCCAATGTATTTATCTGCTGCTTATTAGTATTCACTAATCATATATTCAGAGCGGCTATAGCATGAGATAGATTTGTTAATATATACATATATATTATTATCGCTCTGCTTTGTATATATACTGTTGTATTATTTTTTTCCATTCACCCCTATTTTCTTTTTAGCAATTTACTATGCTTTGCAATTTTCTATAATGTTTTTTGCATTTTTATTCTTCCGTGTATTTTCTCTATAGAACCCTTTAGCTTTATTTCATTTCTGTTTTGCTTAACATGCAATATAAGGTTAAAATCCAGAACACAGGAAGTCAGGTGACCATTGGAAATGTGGGAGTGTGCTTTTTCCAATAGTGTCTATTTATTCGGGCTTCATATCTCTCTATACCTTGAAGAAGGGTTTTACCCGAAACGCGTCTGTGTTTTTGCACATTTTTAACCTTTCTTCCTTTTTGTGTAAGAATTTTTATCATGAATTAAATAAAGCTTGAAGTTTTATACCATTCACAAAGTATGGACTAGAGTGCTGGTTTCCTCCCTTGGCTAAAGAGATTCCTTTTCATTGCTCTCATTGTGCTTCCAGCAGCTACGCCCTTGCACCTGGCCAACTTGGATAATTGGAGCAACAATGTGGTTACTATCCTAAAAATAAAAAAAAATAAAAATTACAAATAAAAAACACCTTTTGACATCTTTCCCAGACATGTCAAAAGTTTTAATCACACCATAAACTTACCCGGCCTATAACTAGTGATCGCAGCATGTCTCAGGGATGACACCTGTTGCGATCAACATTTCAGAGGATGACCCAAACCATGATGGATGTCTCAGTGACCAGCATCACAAATCAGCAATAAGATATGCCACTGCCTTACCTTCTTATGTCCCCAATCAAGATAATCTGTCTAATGTGGCCATTTCTAAGCGAGTCTTTTATGTATAAAAACACTGTAGCTGAATAATTCCCTTGATGAATTCACAGTGCAGAGTACATGCTTAGTGCTGAGATGAGCTTAGGGAAAGATAAGCGTTTTAAAGCAGATACTTTGTTTGTGTTGAGAAGATTATCGAGTGATTGCAAGAGAGATAAACATTACAATTCAGAGCTGTAATGTGCTAAATATTGAACCCGAGTGACTCTTGTCATAAGACCATCAGGATTGAAGTTGGTACAGGATTTGAAAAAACATGGCTGTTTTCTTAAAAAAAAAAAAAAGTCGGACCCTCTGAAATCACTTATGCCCTATCCTGTGGTTCCAGAGTTCCCCTTTAAGCCCTATTTATTTCAGTAGATGTGAGCTGCCGGTTTCTTTAGTAAAGCAGCCATGTTTTGTTCTAAATCCGGTGCTGACCACATTTTAGACTGTTTTTAAAATAAACAATTTGGAATATTCTATCTAAAATTAAAATCCAATTTTACAGAACCCAATTTTTTCTTCTTCCTGGGATGTGTGTACGGCAGGGCTTGACCAATTTAAGCCAGGAAAAAAAGTTATGAGTCAGGACGCCACGTAACGTGACGTCACACAATGGGATGTTATATGACATAATATGACCAGTCATTAGTGTCCCCTCATCTCCCCCTGTGTGTCACAGTAATTACTTTCCCCTACCTCTGCCTCCATTCCAGTGCTGATCCCCCGTTCGGTGTTCGGCTTGGGATTTCTTCAGTCAGCGCTTTGATGTCATGTGATGGC
Organism: Hyla sarda; assembly: GCF_029499605.1. Taxonomy (NCBI): domain Eukaryota; kingdom Metazoa; phylum Chordata; class Amphibia; order Anura; family Hylidae; genus Hyla; species Hyla sarda. Next base: position 80,424,420 of record NC_079193.1, on the reverse strand, counting down.
TGCAGCCAATCAACGGCCTTGCTGTGAAGCTTTATACGCCTGAGTACAGAGCATCATCGCCGTGGCCGCTGATTGGCTGCAGTAGTCACCTGACATCTGCTGCTCATGTAACACAGGAGCGCCAACCACAGGCAGAACAGGAGATCAGCGCAGAAATGTAGACAAAGGTAAGAAAACTGTTTATTTATTTTTTTTCCCGTTTTTTTTAAAGGGTGGATAACCCCTCAAGTGCTTAGTTGCCATGGTGACCTGGCAGCGGGGATTTGTCAAATCCTAATGTACAGTATTTCATTGTCAAATTAAACATTGCAATGTTTGTAACTCTATTGTGTTGAATGAGAACTACACAATATTCCCTGTTATGCTGTAGAACAGCAGTCTTAGTTACTATACCATACTGTGTTTGTTAAATAGATTTACAGCCCTGTTCTCTGTCCCTGCCTATGTGCTGGATTGCAATACTGTGAAGTGATGACTGGATTAGGGACGGGTTTTGTTGACTCTTGGTCTCCTTTGAGGATCGCTGTCACTATTATCATTGGTTACTCTAATGACTCAGTAATGTCTTAGCATCGTGTACTGTAGATGGTCTAATCATGGTTATAAGGTAGGAAGATAACTTCATTTAGATAGAATCAAACAAACATCTCTTTTTTAACAGATTATTAGAGGGGTTATCCAGCCTGATAAAATAGATGGATTTTCCTCAGGATGGACCACCAATATTAGATTGATGGGGGGGGCTGACTCCAAGCACCCCTGCTGCGGCACTCATGCACTTGTCTCTGCATCAATGTACTTTTAGTAGCTGTGGCACAAGGAACTATATCTTTGTCAGCTTCATTTGACTGGACAATGCTGTCGTTCATTCTTGCATGTGCCAGAATGAACTCTGGTAACCATTGAAGAGGCGGTGACCCATCACACGGGTGTTGCAGCCCCTTCAGACAGCTGATTGGCAGGGGTGCCAAGAATCAGACAGCCGCCCTTTTTAATGTTGAAGACCTGTTCTGGTTATATACAGAATTTGTCTTTAAAAGGTAATGAAAACAGAATTTAAAGCAATAAATTGCGTACCTTTTAAACAGTCATGGTTTTTGTGGAGTTGCTGGAACTTATAAGGAGGTATGAAATCACTTTTCCAATAGATAACATAATGTACAATTTGGTGCATAGCTATCAAGCCAAATGTTACCAGTCTAAATAATATTTACTATAATCAAATTGAATGTTTGGTTGACCTAGATTTAAAAATTTATGTTTGGGTCTGTTCACACTGACGCTTCTACCGAATTCATGATATAGGTGTTGGATTTGTTCAGATTTTTCATTATATCCCCTTTTAATGATTAAGGAATTTATTGGCTTTAGGTTTTATTACTAGAAAAGTTACTACTAGAAGTAGAATAGTTTAGTATTGTACACTACTTAGGCGGTCTGTGAGCTTAAAGGGGCTATTCAGCTTCAAAAACTGTATCCAAAGGATACGGGCTTAGGTGTACGATCGCGTGGGGGGGGGGGGGGGGGGTCCGACTGCTAGCAACTGTTCTTCCAAATTAACCAAATGCAGTAAAATAGATTAGTATTTGGTATCTACCATGCTTTTTATCACCTTTGTTAGATAACATACATCACCTAGGAGGAAAATGTGGATCAACTTTAGTAGTATGTGTTTGGTGACCTTTTTAGCAATGTCAGGCTTCAGTGATCCAAAGTGATCTCTGCTTTGTATAAAGACAGACAACTGTGATTAAACATTGGGTTTTGGGGGGCATGAATAAAAAGGCTTATTGACTTGTGTAATAACTTTGCAATAACAGATTTTTAACCAATTAATTAACAGAACTTACTTTTGACCATTTTATGCAGCTGCTATTTGTTCACTCTCTCACCTTTTTATTTGTGTAGTTTTAGGTTTTAAGTAACAATTCTTACAGGGGTCAAACATTACAAGGGTTCAGTTGTTTGTCATATTTAAATTAAATGACTTATTTATTTTAAAAAAACTAGGTGTTCATGTATCGTAAAATCTATAACCACAACTAATGCTAATGTATGTTTAGGCTGCGTTCACACTGGAGCTTGTGTCCTGCTCCAAATGCTTTTCTCGTGCATTCGTTTTTATAGATCCATTTTAAAGCTATGCACATTCTCATTGTCATCTGTTTTTATCCATTGTCATCCATTTTATGATCGCTTCAAATTACATTGAATCTGGAAGCAGAAGAGCAGAAAAAAAATGTGCAGGCAGATCGCTGCACAAAATATGCCAACGCAGCCCTACAGGCCCTGTTAACTCTAATGGGGTGACCGTCCTTTTACTAGATGGCTGCAGACCGTAAGAGTGCTTGCTAGGTTTTTGTTTTTTTTTCCTTACACAGATGTGAACATTGCCTTAAAATGTCATGTGTTGTATTAGTTTTTCATTTGTTGTCCTTTTGACTTTATTCTAAATAGATTTGTTGTCTGCAAGGTACAGGATAGTGAATGCTGTGCTTTAGTGCTCGTTCACACTATGGAATTTCCGCTTAATGCAGGCTCCCATTGATTTTAATGTAATTTTGCTGCTCAGTCCACATATCGGAAGATACTTTGAAACCTCCTATGAGGAATTTGATACCAGCAGACGATTATACATGTTCAGTCTTCTGGTGGAACCTATGGATCAATAAAACTGACTTGTGAACGCAGCCTAGACCAATATTTAAAAAAAAAATTCATGTAACCTTTGTGTTAAACATTACATTTCCATATATTTGTTTCCCCAGCTAAGCCATCATCATCATCATCGTCATTTCAGCCACCATTTTTTTTTCTCTCATTTAGAACAAAATGAAACAAGTAATGACTCCTCAGATCTGGGAAACCTTGTCGTTCCTGAGATCAGTGTGACAAATGTGTCCGGAGACAGAATCGGGAATGGGGAGAGAGTGAAATCACTAACAGAGACTGATACTCAGCATATTCAGGCAATGCAGGATATCTGTTCAGAAGCTAGAGCTGGGGGCAAGCCAGAGATCAGAAGGCAAAAATCTGTAAGGAAATTGATGGAGCACGGAATGGCATCACCTGGCAGAGTGCAGTGTTAAATCACTTGGTAGATGGGCGTCAAGGTATTGGCAAGTGAAAGGGTCACAATGCATGGGTGTACACACTAAAGTGTTTAGATATGAGCGGAGTTAAGCATGCTTGTCTTGTATATTACTTTACACTGTACACAACTTGCTTTGATTCCATCCAGCCACCACCTTCAGGTGGGTACATGGAAGACTATCAGAGTGCATGAGAGCATATATCTCTTCAGCATACCATTTATGTAAAGGAATATATGCGAATAGAGGGTTTCTGCTGTACTTTTGGAGTAGTATTACATGAATTCTATTGGTGAGTTACATCATGCATTCTACGACCTTTCCATTTGTTACCTGGAAGATTTAGAGTTTGCTGTGACTTCAATGTTCTCGCGATCTTCTTCTCTTACTTGCATGATTAACACCAAAACTTTTCTTCCCAATCTGCTCACGCATGTTTCTTTGAATCCTAATGCTTATATCTGCACAAATTTAAATTTACTCCCTTTTATTTGATTGGTCACTGGGTAAGTATTCAATGACATGGCTCCCGATGATTTGGCTTTGGATGGCACATTAGCTGTAGAGTGTCCTTGTATCTTCTACAAAAAACTGTGATGTTGACTTTGCCTTTCCTTCCTCTAGACTCTGCAGATTTAGCGCTACCAGATGAGCTGACAGAAATAGCGGAGGTGGATGAAGGTTTTTGTTCAAGGGCCGCCTCGAACTCCAGCCAGTCTGCCCTGTCTCACAGCAGTAGTGGCAGCTTCAGCAGACCACCATTAGGAAAGGCCCAGAGAAGATCTCTTGGAGCCCGGGCTGGGATTAAAGAACGGGATTCTGGGGGAGATTCTTGCCGTGAGCATCTCAGCAGGAAGCAGAACCAGCGGGCTATGAGTGAAAACTTGGAGCTGGTGTCTTTGAAGAGACTGACTTTGACAACTAGCCAGTCCCTCCCTAAGCCTGGTAGTCACAGTCTTGCACGAACTGCAACATCTGTATTCAGTAAATCCTTTGAGCAGATGAGCGGGGTGGCAGCTTTACATAATGCTGTAGGCGCCAACAACGTTGGTACAGGCTCTTGTGTGGAAACAAATCGGTTTAGCGCCTGTAGCCTGCAAGAGGAAAACCTGGTGTACATTTCTGAGAGGACTGAGCTTGCAGTGCCTGGTAAACCTCAACCAAATCTCCATCACAGGTCCCCAAGTATCTGCATCACCCTGTCTACCGACTAAACCTTGCAGCGATGTATTTTGTGGAATTGAATGGGGATCTCTGATTCTGTTGACCCCTGTTTTCGAAAGTGAATGACAAAACGTGTATACAGTAACTTGCCAAAGCTTTTACATGCTACCTTACAGAGCATTAAACAGTTTTGATACATTGGTTGGGTATCTAGCCATAGGTTTTTGAGCCATAGATATCGTATCGACTTTAAAGTGCATCTTTTTAACATCTTGCTGCTTAGGTAGCCATTTTTGTAAACAGATATTCTAGAAAATTAGGCTTATTCACGTGATAGTGGCTGTAGGCACAGCACTTGAGGAATGGGTGACTATAGAAGTGAAGACATGGCGTCCGCTACAGTTTGATATAGCACTTTAATGTAGATTTTATTGTTCCTAAGAGGCCTACACTAAAGAACATACCACAGACTCTACGTGAGTGTGCCAGCAGATGGCAGTGTAATGTACCATATGCTAGTGTTTTCAGGTCTCTTGCTGGTTTGATAGACATTAGCAAAGTCATAAAGTTTTGTAATGTTTCACATTTTTGTGACTATATTTTGTTTTCCAAAAAGTCATTTTTTATGGTTCCTTGTGGACTTTTTTTTTTTTAACAATATTTTAATATTTAGCAAATTCCTGAATATTTTCTTATGAAACGTTTTTTCTTTTTTTTCTTTTTTTATGCCAGTTACAAAAAAATACTCATATAAGCCATACTTGTTGATATAACTTACGCATGCAGCTCGGTGCTCATGAAATTAGGAAATAAGGGAAGATTACTTTGTAGTAGACTTCATAGTCTATATTCCTCAGCAATTCAAGGAACATGAGGATTTTTTTTTAAATGAACATTCTTTTCGACAGATCACAAAGCACATCCTCAAGATTAAATGGCAGAAAGCATTCAGCCACCTGCTGCCAAATTGTAACAAAGGGGTTTTAATGGAATCTTGTATAGGAAGGTAGGAGAACACAGAATGATGAAGATAGTTTTCAAATAAGTGTACAGTTGATGTGAATCCTGCAGTATTATAGGTGGGTATAAAGCAAGTGACCAGTGCATACAGTGGATGTGTAAGAACATCACTTACTGCATTGGCTTCTCAATCATTGCAAGTGTTCCAAATGTTGGTGTGGGTTTGTTTTTTTCCAGACAAGTGCTGTAACATAATAGGATTAGGAATACCTATGCAAGTGGACATCTATTGGGTATATTCTGTCATTGTGAAATCTTGGCAAAACACAGATTTTCTTGAATATATCCTTTGTACCTTCTGCTGAAAATAGATTTGGGGAAACTGTATTTTCTCATATACACCTCCACCACTGTAGTCAATAGATGAAGTAAATGAGATGTTAATATCATACCCACATGCAAATGCAAGCAAAAACCATAAAAAAGTTGACCTAAAACTTTTATGTAGTCATTGGATATTGGATAAAACAAAGAAAGAAAGATACAGCGCTCCATGGTGTATTAAAAGATAAACCTGTGGGGTATATAGAATACAAATTCACCGCTCACCTATGGAGGTTGTGTTTCCACATACACAACAATGATGAGCGCATGTAGTGATGGTGTCCGCAGCCAAACAGTCAAACGTACAAATAGAATAAATAGCTTCAAAGAGGAACACCGGTCTATGCGTGGCGCTGGACACAAGTGATGCAAACGAATGGATAAAAGCAAGGTAGTTTATTCTCCCGTCATGCAACGCATTTCACTGCCACAGCAGCTTCATCAGGCATAGTTAGAGACACATGAACAGTGAATTTATCTGGGAAATGGGAGGGTGCATCAGGGGAATGATCCCCGGCGAACCAATCCAAAACACCAAGCAATTTATATAACATTTGGATGAATAATTTGGATGTGTTATATAAATTGCCTGGTGTTTTGGATTGGTTCGCCGGGGATCATTCCCCTGACGCACCCTCCCATTTCCCAGATAAATTCACTGTTCATGTGTCTCTAACTATGCCTGATGAAGCTGCTGTTGCAGTGAAACGCGTTGCATGATGGGAGAATAAACTACCTTGCTTTTATCCATTCGTTTGCATCATTTGTGTCCAGCGCCACGCATAGACCAGTGTTCCTCTTTGAAGCTATTTATTCGATTGGATATTGGAGTCTCGCTTAGCTGTTTGACTACTGTTCATTCTATATACGAGATGTAGAGACACAATTGTGCCAGGAATGGTACTGGGCATCCCCATTCCTGGGTGCACAGGAGGTAAAGTCACAAACGGTTTGAACCTTGGACCTCCAACTTTTATGTAGGTAATGATGTATGTTTTTAGTGAGGACATTAAAAATTGCAAAATAATAGTCCACTCTAGAACATCAACTGTGTGTGAACTAAATCTGTCCATATGTGATGATATCACTCGTGTCCCTGTATAGTCCTTTTAACTAGTAGTTTTCATAAGGTTATTAAATATCTGCATAATATTTAGTCACAAAGGCACAGACTTCTTCAGATTTTTATTTAGTTAAAAAGAGAGCTTAAAATATTGGTTCATTTCAGTAGTTTCATTTAAAGGGGCTGTCCCACTAATAACCTTGTCTCATCCCCAGGTCTAGAGTTTCAACAATCATGCAAGTGTGTCCTATCTTGTGAATAGAGGATACGTTTTTAGGACAACCCCTTTAAAGGAAACCTGTCATCCCTTTCATGCTGCCTGAACCTCAAGTCATAATGATGGTCCTCAGCAACTTCTTCTCCCTCCCCCCCAAATTTAATTGATAAATCACTCTCTATACCTAAACAAAGAGAAATCTATCAATCAAGGTTCGTGGTCAAGGTGGAAAGAAGCTGCTGGGGACCACCCCAATGATTTGTGGTTCAGCTAGCATGAAAGTAAAACATAATTCTTATTCAGTGTCCATTCCAACACATATATGAAGGAATATAAACAGATTAGCTTTGAATGGATTGTTAAACATGTTTTCTTTCTTCCAGTACTAGTGCCATACTGGTCCATGGATTGTGTCTGGTATTGCATCTTGGCTACTTTGAACTTAAATACAGCTGAGCTGCAATGCCAAAATCATCCCTTGGTGTGGCACTATTTTTGGCAAAAACAAAAAAATGATGTTTCTGGAAAACCCATTTAAAGGAGTTATCCAGTTTTAGTAAAATTCATCCCCTATGCAAAGTATAGGGCATAAGTGTCAGATCGCAGGGGGTCCAACCTCTGAGACCCCCGTGATCTCTTGTACAGGACTCCGTATCACATCGTGCATGAAGCGGGCGCCCTCCATGCATCTCTATGGAAGAGCCGAAGCAATGTACTCGTGTATCTCCGGCTCTTCCATAGAGATGCATGTAGGGGGGGTGTTAATCACTGCCTCATGCTGTAGTCGACAGCTCCGTGCATGGGGAGAGCAGGGGTGTCGGGCAATTTTCTTATTGCTGTGAAATAAATTTGCTGTTCTTACTTAAAAATATAATTTTACAAGTTCCACCCTATCTTTCAAAGGATAATTTTAACAATTGCACTCATAGGAAAGCAGATAAAACCAGACCTAATGATTTTTTTTATTCAGTGTATATGTAATGTTTTTGTTTTAATGTTTTATTATTTGTGTAGTTTTGTAATGAAATATGATGTGCCATAGAGTGTATTTGCTGATGCAGTTTGTAATGCTCATCTCTTTTTGGTTTAAACTTATTTCCCTGTCTTTAATGTAAAAACGAAGCTTTGTCTTCTGTATGTCAAGACTGTTTTGAATTTATTGTAATATGATAGGATTCTCATTGTTTACTCTTCCTTTTTACACTTCGGTAATGTATTTAGTATTGCACATTTGCTCTCTTGTTTAAATAAATTCTTGTAAAATTTGTGTCTTGTGTTGTATTTCCACTTTTGCTTAAAGGGGTTCTCCGGTGCTTAGACATCTTATCCCCTATCCAAAGAATAGGGGATAAGAGGCCTGATCGCAGGAGTCCCGCCGCTGTGTCTGTATACCTATGCCACTGCTGCAACCCATCAATGCTGTAATGATATAAGGAAACCAACAGGAAAGGACCGGAGTGATGGCACTTGAGAAGACAAAGATTAACCAGGTGACAAACTGGTCACAGCAGTGATGGCCTGCTCCACCAATCACTAGCTGAGGCAGGACACTGCTGTGGCTGGCGAGTACCTGGGCAGGCCATCAGTGTTGAGACCAGTTTGTAAGATGTAAACCCGGAAACAAGCAGCATTGCGCCCCACTTCCCGGCTGGTAGATCAGACCTTTTTCTCTGCATAGAAGCCTTTGCAGAGAAAAGGTTGGATCTGCCAGCCGGGGAGTGAAGTGCGCCTGCTTCTCTTGCTTATATCTTACAATCACAGTTGGTCTCAGAATTAAGACCAGATGCGATCAACAATTTTTGACATGTGAGCAACGTGTAAAAAGCAGTTTTAAATTACAGGAATGCTGAAAGACTACAGTACTTCCAAATGCCTAAGTTGTTAACATTATCAAGTAAAAGACAGTCTATAAATTTAAAGGGGTTCTCTGGTGCTTAGACATCTTATCCCCTATCCAAAGGATAGGGGATAAGATGCCTGATCGTGGGAGTCCCGCCGCTGGGGACCCCCGTGATCGTGCACGCGGCACCCTGTTTGTAATCAGTCCCTGGAGCGTGTTCGCTCCGGATCTGATTACCGGCGACCACGGGCCGGTGGCATGTGACGTCACGCCTCCGCCCCGTGTGACGTCACGCTCCGCCCCTCAATGCAAGACTGTGGGAGGGGGCGTGACAGCTATAACGCCCCCTCCCATAGACTTGCATTGACGGGACTCAGCTAGTGATTGGTGGAGCAGGCCATCACTGCTGTGACCAGTTTGTCTCACCTGGTTAATCTTTGTCTTCTCAAGTGCCATCACTCCAGTCATTTCCTGTTGGTTTCCTTATATCATTACAGCATTGATGGGTTGCAGCAGTGGCATAGGTATACAGACACATCACTGGCCTCCCTTGTTCCTGAACTATAGAGATTAAAATTTACTTCTGCTATCTACACTTTCCCTAAATAGTACGATAGTTTGGGACTTTATTTCATGTGAAATAGTGGGCAGGAGTTACCGCAACAGCCCCTTTCACCCGAGCCACAGAAAAGGGAAAAAACCATAGCACTCTAACAAATCACATGTGCCAAGGAAGTCAGCGCTCCATAGAATAATATTGTTGGACCCAGAGAGCTGAATTAATATACCGTATATACTTGAGTATAAGCCGACCCGAGTATAAGCCGAGACCCCTAATTTCAACCCAAAATCCCAGGAAAAGTTATTGACTCGAGTATAAGCCTAGGGTGGGAAATACATCATTCCCCCCCCCTGTCATCATCCAGACCCGTCATTAACATCCTCATCATCATCACCCCCTGTCATCATCCAGACCCTCATCATCATCATCACCTGTCATCATCCCCTTGTCATCATCCCACACATCCCCCCCTTCATCATCCCCTTGTCATCATCCCCACCCCCATTCATCATCCCCTTGTCATCATCCCCACCCCCCTTCATCATCCCCTTGTAATCATCCCACACCCCCCCTTCATCATCCCCTTGTCATCATCCCACACCCCCCCTTCATCATCCCACACCCCCCCTTCATCATCCTCTTGTTATCATCCCACACCCCCCCTTCATCATCCTCTTGTCATCATCCGCCCTCAGTGGTCTTCAACCTGCGGACCTCCGGAGGTTTCAAAACTACAACTCCCAGCAAGCCTGGGCAGCCATCGGCTGTCCTGGCTTGCTGGGAGTTGTAGTTTTGAAACCTCCGGAGGTCCGCAGGTTGAAGACCACTGCGGCCTTCGACATCATCCAGCCCCCTCTCAACCCCCTTTAGTTCTGTGCAGTACTCACCTCCGCTCGGCGCTGGTCCGGTGCTGCAGGACTGTCCGGAGAGGAGGTGGTCCGGTGGGATAGTGGTTCCGGGCTGCTATCTTCACCGGGGGCGCCTCTTCTCCGCACTTCGGGCCCTGAATAGAGGCGTTGCCTTGACAATGACGCAGAAGTACGTTGGCAATGAGCGTACCTCTGCGTCGTTGTCAAGGCAACGTGACTATTCTGGGACCGGGCCCGAAGCGCTTAGAAGAGGCCTCCCCGGTGAAGATAGCAGCCCGGAACCACTATCCCACCGGACCACCTCCTCTCCGGACAGTCCTGCAGCACCGGACCAGCGCCGAGCGGAGGCGAGTACTGTACAGAACTAAAGGGGGGTGAGAGGGGGCTGGATGATGTCGAAGGCCGCAGTGGTCCTCAACCTGCGGACCTCCGGAGGTTTCAAAACTACAACTCCCAGCAAGCCCGGACAGCCGATGGCTGCCCGGGCTTGCTGGGAGTTGTAGTTTTGAAACCTCTAGAGGTCCGCAGGTTGAAGACCACTGCGGGTGGAGAGTTCACTCGAGTATAAGCCGAGGGGGGTGTTTTCAGCACGAAAAATCGTGCTGAAAAACTCGGCTTATACTCGAGTATATACGGTATAAATGAACTGCTCACCCTGGGTGGTTGTGTAGACACATACATACACAACAATAGAATGGGTATGTATGAATGATCGCCTGCTGCCCTCCGAAACCTGTAAGGTAGTAGATACTTGTCTTCAAAGGGACCCGGCGCATGCGCAGCAAAACGGGTTGCATTCTGGTCAATAAATCTTCTTTTAAGTTCTTCTACTTGTCTGGTCGATCAGCGCCGTGAGCCGGGTCCCTTTGAAGCCAAGTATCTACTAAATGACATGTGCGACATTTGCACTCCATGCTTGTTTGGATTTTTGTTTGCCTATATCTTGCCAAATCGCTCTTACTAGTCCTACAGTGCCATTTTGTTAGAGCTGCATCCATGTGTTTTTATTACTTTAATTTGGTCATGTGATCACCAGTCAGGCTCTCCATTTCCGGTGCCTACTGGTTACAACAGAATATCACACTCTGATATCTTGTGGACTACAGGATGACATAATTACCTACCAGATCCCAGACCTCTCCCCTCCCAAATCAAAATATATAGTAGTTGTACTCCTCCACTGAGTCTGTGTTCACATGTTGCGTTTCTTGCTGCTTTTTTCTGTTTTTGCTGTTATCCCCAAATGATGGAAAAAATGTAGGTTGTACCACAATTGTGTAAGATACGGTAAAAACATGCCATTTGTTGCCTCGGTTTTGGAAAAAAGCTGCAAAAACTGCTAAAATGATGTACAAATGTGTGAATAAATGCAGTAAAAATTCAATGTGTGAACATAGCCCAAAGACATCAAATCTTCATAAAACACCTCAATTGTGATTGTTGTTCCAATCAATATTTTTCTCATAAACTCACTTTGAGTAAGAAAATGCACAGTTTGAATTGACCTCAACCCACTAGGAGTCTGAGTTCACATGGGTGATCTCCAGCACTAGCAGCCTGATAAGATGACCATCTGCAATAATCGAATGTCTCAGCCAAAGCCAGAGGATCTATGGGAAATGTAGGCTGCATTACAGAACCCACATCATTGTGCATTTGCAAACTAAAATGGAGCCTATCCCATGCATGCCACATCAACAAAAAGAGGTAAGCAAAAGTAATATACAAAAACCTCCACATTATTCTCTAATAGCCTATGCTGCATTATATTAGCAAGGAAAATTTTTAATTCCTGAGTGCTATACCCCCCCACATAACCTAGTATTCACACCCCTTTTCGATATAAAGTCCCCACCTGTTCAACTTGGGAAAAAGTGCAGATAGTCAGCCAAATGGTAAAATCCCTACAACAGATGGGAGGAAGGGGGCACAGCCGCAAAATAAGAACCGCATTGAAATAAGGCCACCAGAGGCTACAAAAGGTTATCAAAAAGAAAACTTTATGCACCACAGATCCTCTTTAATGGGCAAACCACCTATTAAACTCGCATTTTGTGTACTTTATATGTACCTGTCCTTGAAAAAGGTTTTAACTTGTCACAGGTTGAAAGTTGTGATCGATTGGGTTCTGAGACTCCCCACCCATCAGGAGAATGGGCAGGGAGAAGCTAGACTAATATTAGTGCAAGCCGGGGAAATTACATGTCAAATGTTTTTGCACCTGCTCTGAGTTGTGGGGTTTTCAAGAGTTCAAAATCGCCACATTTTCTGTGGAAACCTTAGTAAATATGTTGTGATTTTTTTTTAAATGTAGGGGACCTACCCTCTTTTTTCCGGAGGCCACGCCCTTTTTCATTTTTTGGTTTGTTTGTTTAAGTAAAATGGAGAGTTGGTTGGGTTTCTTGAATTTATGTTACAAACTGTGGCGCAGACACAATTTGTGGTGCAATGCAACTCATTTTGGAGCACAACCTGACAAAACAGGTCAGGTTTACAATAGTAAATCAGGACCATTGTGTCTGTCTATAATTCGGACTATGATATCATACACAGTTTATTTGTAATTGATGCAGAAATCCAGGTAATAGCATTCACAGGCTGCGGCTAATAAGCAGTACCACAGCCTATTACACCATGCGTTTTTGGCATGCATAATTTGCATAGTTTTAAAACACACCACTTTTACCTTGATTGAGGTAATTTGCAGCAAAAAACATATTTGGTAATTAGCTGTGATACCACTATTTAGCTGCAGCATATGGACACATCATAAGTCCAAATGGTTCCCATTTGAGCCGGGCATATTTTATCACAAGTTTCTTTGATGCAATGACATTACAGTCATGGCATTCAATGTTGGCCCCCCTGAAATTTTTCTAGAAAATGAAGTATTTCTCACAGAAAAGGATTGCAGTAACACATGTTTTGCTATACACATATGTATATTCCCTTTGTGTGTATTGGAACTAAACCAAAAAAAGGGAGGAAAAAAATAAAATTGGACATAATGTCACACCAAACTCCAAAAAATGGGCTGGTCAAAATTGTCACCCTTTCAAAATTGTGGAAAAATAAGATTGTTTCAAGCATGTGATGCTCCTTTAAACTCACCTGGGGCAAGTAACAGGTGTGGGCAATATAAAAATCACACCTGAAAGCAGATAAAAAGGAGAGAAGTTCAAAGACTAAATGAACTTCTCTCCTTTTATCTGCTTTCAGGTGTGATGCTTATATTGCCCACACCTGTTACTTGCCTCAGGTGAGTTTAATGGAGCATCACATGCTTGAAACAATCTTATTTTTCCACAATTTTGAAAGGGTGACAATAATTTTGTCCAGCCCATTTTTAGAGTTTGGTGTGACATTATGTCCAATTTTCTTTTTTTCCTCCTTTTTTTGGTTTAGTTCCAATACACACAAAGGGAATAAACATGTGTATAGCAAAACATGTGTTACTGCAATCCTTTTCTGTGAGAAATACTTCATTTTCTAGAAAAATTACTGGGTTGCCAACATTTACGGCCATGACTGTAATGTCTTTGCACTGTGTGTCTGTGTGTGCCACAATAAGCATGGACAACAGAAAGAGGAGAAGAGAACTGTCTGAGGACTTGTAACCTTGAGATTGTTGATATTTTTCCACAATTTTGGTTCAAGTCCATCTCCAGAGATCTATATTTGCCTTTCTCCACAGTGCACAACATTATCAAGAAGTTTGCAACCCATGGCACTGTAGCTAGTCTCCCTGGGCATAGACGGAAGAGAAAAATTGATGAAAGGTGTCAACGCAGGATAGTCCAGATGGTGGATAAGCAGCCCCAAACAAGTTCCAAAGATATTCAAGCTGTCCTGCAGGCTTAGGGAGCATCAGTGTCAGCACGAGCTATGCGTCGACATTTAAATGAAACGCTATGGCAGGAGACCCAGCAGGACCCCACTGCTGACACAGAGACATAAAAAAGTAAGACTACATTTTGCCAAAATGAACTTGAGTAAGCCAAAATCCTTCTGTAGTTTTTAATCGTACTGTTTACCGAAAACAGAATGAGGCCTACAAAGAAAAGAACACAGTACCTACAGTGAAATATGGTGGAGGTTCAATGATGTTTTGGGGTTGTTTTGCTGCCTCTGGCACTGGGTGCCTTGAATGTGTGCAAGGCATCATGAAATCTGAGAATTACCAATGGATTTTGGATCGCACTGTACAGCCCAGTGTCCGAAAGCTGGGTTTGCGTCCGAGATCTTGGGACTTCCAGCATGACAATGACCCCAAACATAAGTCAAAAAACACCCAAAAATGGATGGCAACAAAGTGCTGGAGAGTTCAAAGTGGCCAGCAATGAGTCAAGATCTAAATCCTATTGAACATCTGTGGAGAGATCTTAAAATTGCTGTTGGGAAAAGGAGCCCTTCCAATAAGAGGGACCTAGAGCAGTTTGCAAAGGAAGAGTGGTCCAACCGGCTGAGAGGTGTAAGTAGCTTATTGATGGTTAGGTCTGGACCATTGCTGGCCATTTCAGAACTCTCCAGCACTTTGTTGCCATCCATTTCTGGGTGTTTTTTTGACGTATGTTTGGGGTCATTGTCCTGCTGGAAGACCCAAGATCTGGGACGCAAACCCAGCTTTCTGACACTGGGCTGTACTGTGCGACCCAAAATCCGTTGGTAATCCTCAGATTTCATGATGCCTTGTTTTCTGTAATTTTTTCCAAAGGGTGTGCTACCAAATATTAAGTTAAGGGTGTCAATAATTTTGTCCAGCCCATTTTTGGAGTTTGGTTTGACATTATGTCCAATTTCCTTTTTTTTCCCTCCCTTTTTTTTGTTTAGTTCCAATACACACAAAGGCAATAAACGTGTCTAGTAAAATATATGAGTTACTGCAATCCTTTTCTGTGAGAAATACTTCATTTTCTAGAAAAATTTCAGGGGTGCCAACATTTACAGCCATGACTGTACTTGTGTCTTGTGCCAATAGGTGGGGGAGATTGCTTGACTTAAAGGGGTACTCTGCCCTAGTACATCTTATAGGGTATAGGGGATAAGATGTCTGATGGCGGGGGGGAGAATCTAGCCACTGGGATAAGGTGATAAGATGTCTAGAGAGGGAGTACCCGTTTCAAATGTTGCATTTTTTTTTATTTGACTATGTTACAGGGGCTGTAAAGTTAGTGTAGTTCATAATATAGTGTCTGTACCTGGATGTGACGGTTTTCTCACAATTCAAATGTGATTTTCACCCCAATATTTATTTTTAACAGCATACAAAATTACTGTTGACTCAGATTTTTCCCAGGTTGCAATGTGGCCGAGACCTGACCTTACTAGTCAGCTGATGACAGGGAACCTGTCTGCTTCAATGGGTGGAGCGATCGCTTGGTGGGAGAGAGAGAGCAATTTACAACTAATGCAACAGCTGTAGGCACCCTGATTTAAAACCACAGGTCTTTTGAATGGATGCAGCTCATTTATGTTTCAATGGGTGGGGTGGCTGATGTGTGGGAGGGAGGAAAATTGCATTTTGGGATTTGTAGGCAAAGAAGAAAACTCAAAAAGGAAATACCAGTTCACAAAAAGCTAACCACAGTTTTATGGTAATCTCACAACATAGCCATTTAGCCCCAAGACTAGTGCAGATCCTTCCTAAGCATGTCCATTACTGTCTACTAGGTACATACTAAAATCACCTTATGGGGGATAACCTCTTTAAGTAAATATCATAGATCTTTTTTCATAGTTCTGTTTTATGCAGTTCCTCTCTTATTTTACCTAAATATTTATGAATAAATTAGTAGGCATTACCATTCCTTTGTAAAATGGGGTACAACCCTACACTGTCGAAACTGACTGCACAACAGACCCCCCCCCCCCCCCCAACTAGTAAAACACTTATCAACTTATTTCTAACAAAATTACCAGGAGAACATAGACTGATAGAAGATACTAATATGGGAATACAGTAATACTATGACTAAAACACCTAGCCAAAGTTATGGAATTGCCAAAAATTAGGGGATGGTCACCAAATTTTGACACAGCAAATGTGTTTGTAGAGGAAAGAGATATGGAAACACTTATCATAACTGTTTCTGTCTAAACAATGACCCACCAGCACACAGGCTTGCTGAATTGCTGTAGAGGACCAAATCCACCAAGCCTGTGAGTACTTGCTGAAATCTTGCACTGAGCTAGCGGAGATCTTAATAGCAGTTTATGCTTATTTGCAGGTATAAACTGCGATACCATTCAGGACATAATCCTAGCCGGCTGCTGCAATATCTTTGTCCCAGTTGAAGCACAGGATGGGACTAACACACCTCTGTGCTCACTCCTGTCATGTCTATCAGACTCCTGTTTAAAAACAGAGAGAAGGGGGGTTCAGAGCAGCCTGCAGTAATTGGATGAACAGACCCAGCACAGCAGACTCAGGGAGGAAGTGAATGAATGCATGGTGAGTGAGGGCAGGCTCAGTGTTTGCCTTGGACACACACCTTCTGAGTAGTGGATGTCAGAATGAGTGAGCAATTGAACAGAGGGATTTTTGAGTCAAATAAAGAAGCCTGACACATTAAAGCTGCATGACATATTGAGGAACATATACAGTATAATGCCTCAGAATTTTAGTTTTTTAGAAAATAAAAACTTCAGGGGAGGCCACAGGTCCAAAAGAAAGCACATAAAGACCTTTCTGAGCTGTTGGGGTAATAAGAATAAAACATGGCCCCAGTTCTCAGTAGAAACAATGAAAAGATTACAGGACTCCTTCCTGATGGAAATCCAACACAGAATATAGCAAAAGATATTGGTTGTTTCCAGTCGGATGTGTGTAACATTTGGTATCTGCAACATTAGAGGGTTATGAAGGATAGAAAAATGTATGGACAGACAAAGGAAGAAAACCTAAAGGAATGTGCCTTGAAAATTAAAAAAAGTGCAATAAAGCAAATGAAAAACAAGTTGACCGATTCAGAAAACAGTGGTTTCAATCGGTAACAGAACTGTAAGAAATTGGCTGAATTCCTCAGCCGGACTCCCGGGTGATATGGGTATTGGAAGGGCAGGATAACACGAATGATCACTGGATTTTTCGTGCAGCATTGTGTCATTTTTTTTTTTAGGTATGTTTCATGATGCCAGAATTTATAAGCTACTAAAAAATGACGTTGGTGCAGATTTACTATTACAAATGTGCCAGAATTCATATGCAATGTATGCCAAAAAAAACTGTCTTCCCTGACTTGCTCCACATTTTTTCTGTGTTTTGCACACTTTAGTGCGTTCCCCGAAAGGCTTTGCTGGAAAGCTCGGCCTAAATGCGCCAACATAAATAAGTGAAAACATTTACACACAATTCTGGTGTAATGTAAAACAAATAAGTGGTTGGCTTACATGACTGGCTGCTGGTTTCCCTTATTACCAGGGCCCCAGAGTAATTGTAACTTCTGCACCCACTAAATAGGTAAATGTGGTACTCCTCAGGGGTTGTAGGGTAGTTGGGGTGTTGCTGCTGAATAATAAAGAGTGCCGTTAACCCTTGTCACTCGTGATGCCAGGGTGAGGGTTAAATACTGTAATGGTGCTGGGCTTATCGCCACCCTTCCCAAGAGCGATAGGTGAGTGCCTAATAAATGGAATGTCCACAACCACTGTTTAACTGAAAACTTGCAAGAACTTTTACTGAAGATTTTCTGTAGCAGGCAATATCAATAACAGTCCAGATAACAGAGTCTATGTACAGTTGAGCAGCGATTGACAGTTGGTTGGGATCAGATAAGCTCAATTTAGCTTTTAGAAGATTCCATAGCATAGATCCGCTGGATTTAGGGGTGCATTTAGGTCCAGTGATCTTGCGGAGAGTAGCGGGTATTGTAGATGTACAAAAGCTTTGGTATAGGCCGAGGCCGCAAGGCTTTGGCCTAGTAAACGTACTTGAAAGTTGTGGACGTCCTACCTCGTTCAGTGACAGCAACCCAAGAGAGCGAATCATGGCCGCAGCTCCCTTATATGGGCAGGGGCTGAACCGTTTTGGATTGGTCCATAACTGTCACTACACGGCATTGTGGGTGAACACATGACACAAGAACCACCTAAGGTCCTTCAACATACCATAGAGTTCTGAGTAACGGATCACATGACCTAAGGTCCTGCGATGCCAAACAAGTGAGTAATGCAATATACATATTTACAATGATAATTTTTATAAATATTAACTTACTAAGGGGTGACTAGGGGCTAACTAGGGAAGCAGGCCCCCACAGTCCTAGGGACTCTGACTTTGGGAACCCCCCCCCCCCCCCCCACCAAGGCACAGTATGAAATACGGTGCCGGGACACCACATAAATATTTTTTTCTTTTGATCACTAAAAAATGTTTACATCATCTCTTGTAAATGAAGACTTACATTCTACAGAGTATATGTCTAATTTGTATTAATATAAATCTTATGAGAAGGATGAGCCAGCGTGGAAATAGCAGAAGGTCCCTTTATTGTATAACATCCGAAACAAAGGCACAGGAATACATAATGACGCATTTCAGGCGTGAACCGCCCTTAGGGCGGTTCACGCCTGAAACGCGTCATTATGTATTCCTGTGCCTGTGTTTCGGATGTTATACAATAAAGGGACCTTCTGCTATTTCCACGCTGGCTCCTCCTTCTCCTTTGTCTACTGTTTGGTGTTGCCGCACACCTGCCGTGCTGTGGATTGGACGTGCAATTCCCAGTGCTGTAAATGTGATGAGGATGAAAACAAATAATAACCTGAAGTGATCGATGTACCAAAATGAACAATCCTGTGCGCTAGGATTCTAATGGGCAGAATTTTTATATATATATATATATATATATATATATATATATATATATATAGTAGAATAAAGCGTCCCGCAGCACTCCAATAGTGATCAAAATAAGGTTTATTTCCTCATGGTAAGATATCTTAAGTATCTTACCATGAGGAAATAAACCTTATTTTGATCACTATTGGAGTGCTGCGGGACGCTTTATTCTACTATACATCACTGCTGCTGCCAGTGACCCGGGCTGCGATTGGGCCCGCTTGCACCCGCTACACCTTTGCATTCCTGGTGTGCTGCTCCTCCTTGCTATCTGGACATATATATATATATATATATATATATATATTAATTATTTTTATTTTTTTTCTTGTAACTTGCCCTACAGTATTTGGGATGCTAGAAGCGGAGAGTGTTTCTAAACCCAACAGCTATAAAGACAAATGGTTATATACAGCTCAGGGAGAGCAGGCTTGTGTCCATATAACTCTCTGATTGCGTGCATCGGGACAGCTTTTTTTCCCCCCCATTGTGTTGTAAAAATGAAATCCCAGGCTGCCTAATGCATAGGCTGTCTCCAGCCGCTGCATTCCCATAGCTCAGAATGACCCCAGATACAGCACATTGTACTAGGCTGTCACGTGTGACAGAAAGTGCTGGCTGTCCTTTTCACAACAAACATGAAACATTTGCACCTCCAGCATTTTTACACAATGGGGTACATGTTAGCAAGTGTACATGTAAGTTTCATAAAGTGATCTCATCCCTTTTCTTTTCCTTCACCTTTTTTTTTCCTTTTGAAAATTTCATCTTTCCATGCCTGGGAGGACCCCTCTCCGTTTATCACTCTGTTTCCAGCAACCGGTTGAAAAAACACATTAGGACACATGAGAGTTTTGATGCTGCGTGTGTATGGTAAGTACCACTGAGGTTATTTTACATTTTCCAATATTCCCTTTAGTATAAAGGAGAGGTAAGTACGGGATGTTTAGAGTTTCTAAATTCTAAAGATCTTACAAAATGAACTTGAAATGCTGGAAAGTGATTACAAGGTATAAAACTATCTATAATAGACAATTATTAACACAATACGGGCAAATGTGAGCGTATCTGTGCATTGGGAATATTGTACAAACCGCCTGTTTATACCGATGATATTTTATAATTCTTAGTATTACCATTTATAATTATTTTGTGTTTGGCAAGACTTACAATGTAAGTTTTGTTTCCATATAAATATGGTATTTAGTATATCGCCGTAATGATCATGACATCCCGCACACCGTTCGCTTATTTTAGTCATCTAGAGGTGAAATGTTGTGTTTGTAGTTTTTATGTTTCACGATTTTAAGTTTGCATGGTTGCCAGTGCATGTAAATTGAAATGGCTGCTTCTTTTTTTGTGTATAGTAATCTGCAATGCTGGAAGAATTAGAAGAATTTGAGGGTCCTGGAAATGAAAGGGCAGAAGCACAGCCCCCTAGTACACAAGATAAGGGCACGAAGAAGAAATTACTTGGTAAATATGGCACTCGCATCTGATTTTTATCATTCAATAAATATTATTTACATTTTTACATATACAAAGCACTTTCAAAGTATCCACAGAGTAGTATATTTAGTAAAGTTTGCAACATTTTTAAGGTATGTTATAGTATTAGGTATGAAATGTAATTCAGGTAATTTATGGCAACCACTATTTATCTGTACATTTGTGAACACAACACACATAGGAGTGTATATAACATTCTGTGGTCCAAAACAAATGAAAAAGGTTATATGAGGACTATGTATAGAATGTATAGAAAGATGGACGTTTCTTGGTTAAATGTGTGTGTGTGTGTATATATATATATATATATATATATATATATATATATATATATTTCTCTTTTCAATAAAATAATGGCCCAAATTCTTCATAGAACTAATCCAAAAAGGAACCAAGGTATCAACAATTATGAATTAAATAAAAAGGTTACATTAAAAACTTCAAACACATAGTCCATATATAGGAATGCCAAAAAGTTCACAGGTTTATATAAAATACAACACTGCCAGTGTAGACCAATAAAAATATCTTGTTTTGTGAAGCGTTTTTATGTCCCTCATAATAATATACCGTATTAATCGTCAGACAGCGCAGTCCTTCACAGAAACACCGATATACTAATGTAACAAATAAAGTTAAGATTTAATAAGGTTTTACATGGGACTGGGGATGAACCCTCTATATTATCTTAATCCAGAGACTTCTCATTATGATTCAGCATCAGCGTTAATGGTGAATGCCCATCATGTTTTGCCATATGGTTAAGATGAGATCCCTTCATTTTTTTTGTCCTACACAGTGCTCATGTGTGAAGGGGACCTTAATATGTAAAATGGGAATACTCTTTAATTTTTATATAGTTAGAATGTGTCATCATTCCATAACTGTTGAGGTCTGACCTTTAATCCCCTTACGGATAACTTGAACAAAGGGGCAGAATAACTCTACCACCAATTTTGCAGGAGAAATCCATAAAGAAGCCATAGTTAAAATAAAAAAGGACCTATACTCGTACATCTCTGATCCCTGCAACTGCCGTGAAGATGCGCCCAGTCTTTTCGGCTGCTTCCGGATGACACATTGTCCCGCAGAAACTGCCCTGCTCAGCCATTCACTGACTGAATCAAGACACCACTACAGCCAGTGATTGGCTAAGTGCGCAAGTTCCTGAAGGGACAATAGAAGGAAGCAGCTGAGAAGATCAGGGATCATCAGTGCGGCAGTTGCATGGGGATTGGAGTAGGTGAGTATAGTTTTTTTTTGTTTTTTTATAACCCCCAGCCACATTATACATTTTGGCAACCACTTTTAGGCCTTGTTCATATCTATCATTGGCTGTATTTCACTTATATACATGGAAATGTTGAGAAAAGGTACTCATGTATATAGTAGTAGGCCTTTAAAGCTGAATAGACCATACATTGTCCATTTGTGACTCTGCCAGAGTATATTTTATTTGTGGGATAGAATAGCATAGTCTACCACACTAGTCTATGCGCTATGCCACAAAAAACATGTATACTGCCAAGGGGTAAACAGTAAAATATAGACTTGTTCTGGCTTTTTGTTGTTACAAGCTACGTGCTGAGAGTAGATGTGAACAGGGCATTACTGTGGATCATTAGGCCATGTCCACACGGGCAGAAATGTGACATTCCACTCATTTGCTTGGTTCAGCGGCACTAGGACCACTTGGAAATGCACTATGTCTCCATAGATGGCAATGCATTTCCGAGTGGGATCCACAGAAATGCCAAACATTTCAATGTTTCTGCAGACACTGGGATTGGATTTCCTCGGCAGAAACATCTGCTGCGGAAATTCTGCTGTGTGCACAGTGCAGCAGAATCCCATTGAAAACAATGGGACTCTGCTGCAGCGGGATTTCCGCCATGTAAACTTAGCCTTAAAGGGGTACTCCGCCCCTAGACATCTTATCTCCTATCCAAAGGATAGGGGATAAGATGTCATATCGCCGGGGTCCCGCTGCTGGGGACCCCCGGGATCTCCGCTGCGGCACTCAGCTATCATTGCTGCACAGAGCGAGATCGCTCTGTGCGTAATGACGGGCGATACAGGGGACGGAGCAGTGTGACATCATGGCTCCGCGCCTCGTGACATCTCGGCCCGCCCCCTTAATGCAAGTCTATGGCAGGGGATGTGACAACCGCCACGCCCCCTCCCATAGACTTGTATTGAGGGGGCGGGCTGTGACGTCACAAGGGGTGGAGCCATGACATAGCGATGCTCCGGCCACTGTATTGCCCGTCATTACACACAGAGCGAACTCGGTGCCGCAGCAGAGATCCCGGGGGTCCCCAGCAGCGGGACCCCGGCGATCTGACATCTTGTCCCCTTTCCTTTGGAAAGGGGATAAGATGTCTAGGGGCGGAGTACCCCTTTAAGGATTTTGGAAATCACACATTAATCAGAAAGTGATGGCACAACCTAGCAATATGTCATTTTTTTCTTGTGGTTTAAAACCGCTTTAAATTACGTGTTCAGCTCTGGTTCATCTGCACAAGGGGGGAAAAAAAGTAAACTAAACATCAAAATGTAAATTCTACATTAAATACTGAGTATTTATCCATTTTGTTTTATTGTAGGTGGTTTCGTTATAATAGCCATTCTCATAAATAAAAGAGGATATGATGCAGCCATTAGTAGCATTTCTCCTATAAATCTTTAATACAATAAAGCCAGTCGAGTCCTGTATGTTTCACAGGTCATCATCTTTCTTTTATTACCACCGCAAAACTGGGTCACTTTATTGTTTACCTTGTTGTATGGATCTCCTGAACACTTTTCACAGTTACTTTTACACATCTCAGGCTTTAGGGTTCACATTACGGGCAATATAGATATCAGTGCATGAAATGGACTGCTGCCAGGCCCAGCCCAGAGATATATATATATATATATATATATATATATATATATATATATATATATATATATAGTTTTATGTCATAGAACTAACGTTGTTCTTTACATAGTGTTCAGTATAATGTGTTTTATGTTGTGTACTATAGGGCAGTATTATATAGGCATTGTATGATTGTATTAATCACTTGTAGAGGGGGGAAGTATTACAGTCATGCAATATGACCCATAGCAACCAATCACAATGCAGCTTTAATATCATACTGTGCTCCTCTTATGGGAAACGGAGACAAATTTTCTCATAGACAGCTTTATAAGTCTGCCCCGTAGTAATTATGAAGGTAGCATATTCTCCCCTAAAATAAGCTGTGATAGTACCATAGGGGGAGATTTGAGTGGTGCAGTTGTCCATAGCAACCAGATTGCTTCTTTCATTTTTAACATGTAGCAGACATTAGGCGTACAGGTATGCCCAGGGACGTAGCTATAGAGGTAGCAATCGCATCGGGGCCCTGGTGGCTGAGGGGGCCCCAAAGCACATCTTCTCCATAAAAGACCAGTATTATAATTGGCATATAGGGGCCCTGATGCAGATTTTGCATCTGGGCTCAGAAGCTACAAGCTACGCCCCTGGGTACGCCCTTGATACAGGAACTTTAACACACATGGTCTGATGAGCTAAAATGGTGGCTGATGGTCTACTTACCTGAATCGTGGGGAGCCCTTTGGATAGGGGATAAGATGTTTCCAGTACCCCTTTAAAGTAATACTATAATAGAAAAACTATATAATTTGGATATCCTTTTATTCACAGAATAAAGAAAACATGTCATGTTTACCATAAAGTTCACCACTCTTCCTCTACACAGATCTTGATGGATGCAAAAGAACAATGCATTCTGTGCAGTGCAGTTACCCAATTAAAAATAATATTTAAATATTTATTCCTGTTCAATGGATAATTAACCCCTTAAAGGGGTACTCCGCCCCTAGACATCTTATCCCCTATCCAAGATGTCAAATTGCCGGGGTCCCGCTGCTGGGGACCCCCTGGATCGCCGCTGCGGCACCCCGCTATCATTACTGCACAGAGCGAGTTTGCTCTGCACGTAATGACGGACAATACAGGGGCCGGAGCATCGTTACGTCACGGTCACGCCCCCTCGTGTCGTCACGGCCCGCCCCTTCAATACAAGTGGTGATCATCACGCCCCCTGCCATAGACTTTCATTAAGGGGGCGGGCCGTTGTGTCACGAGGGGCGGAGCCATGACGTCACGCTGCTCCGTCCCCTGTATCGCCCGTCATTACGCAGAGGGCGAACTCGCGTGGTGCCGCATCAGCGATCCCGGGGGTCCCCAGCAGCGGGACCCCGGCGATCTGACATTTTATCCCCTATCCTTTGGATAGGGGATAAGATGTCTAGGGGCGGAGTATCCTTTTAAGGATCAAGCCCATTTTAACCTTATGGATATGGCCAATTTTATTTTTGCATTTTTTTGTTTTTTCCTCCTCGCCTTCTAAAATGCATAACTCTTTTAGATTTCCATGTACAGACCCATATAAGGGCTTGTTTTTTGCGTGACCAATTGTACTTTTGTAATGAAACCTCTCATTTTACCATAAAATGTACGGCAAACCCATAAAAATATTTCTTTAGGGAGGAAATTTAAATGAAAACCACAATTTTGCACATTTTGGAGGGTCTCGTTTTCACATTTTACACTTTACGGTAAAAATGACTTGTTCTTTATTCTGTGGGTCAATACGATTAAAATGATACCCATGGCTAGATAATTTGATATTATTGTACCGCTTAAAAAAAATCTAAAACTTTTTGTACTAAATCAGTAATCTAAAATCGCTCTATTTTGACCACCTATAACTTATTCATTTTTCTGTATATAGGGCGGTATGAGGGCTCATTTTTTGTGCCATCATCTGTTCTTTTTATCGACACCACATTTGCATATATAAAACTTTTAGATCATTTAAAAAAAAAATTGGGGGAATAAAATGGGACTAAAAAGCAGCATTTTTGGATAGTTTGGACATTTACGCACGCGGCGATACCAAATATGTTTATTTTAAAAAAATTACACTTTTTGGGGGTAAAGTGGGAAAAACTGACAATTTTCATTTTTATTGGGGGAGGGGATTTTTCACTTTTTTTTTACTTGTTTATTTTTACATTTTTCAACTTTTTTTTTTACACTTTTTATGTCCCCATAGAGAACTATCTATAGCAATCTTGATTTTGATTGCTAATACTGTTCAGTGCTATGCATAGGACATAGCACTGATCAGTATTATCGGCTATCTACTGCTCTGGTCTGCTCGATCTCATACCAGTGCAGGAGACGCCGGGAGATGGACGGAGGCAGGTGAGGGGACCTCTGTCCACCATTACAGATGATCGGATCCCCACGGCAGCGCTGCGGGCGATCCGATCATCTATTTTAACATGCGCATTTCCGCAGATGCCGTGATTTGTACTGATCACGGCATCTGAGGGGTTAATGGAGGACATCCGCGTGATCGCGGATGTAGGCCATTACCGGCGGGTCCCCAGCTGCTGCTAGCAGCCAGAACCTGCCGTGCGTGACACGAACACCGCTCCGATGCTCGTGGTCATACACAGGACGTAAATGTACGTCCTGGTACTCTAAGTACCACCGCACCAGGACGTACATTTACGTCCATTGTCGTTAAGGGGCTAACAACTTTGTTTTTCAATGATTATTCTTTTTTTTTTTTTTTTGTTTCCACGAATAAATTTGATAAGAAAGAGTTTGTATTAAGTGTTTAGAATTGTATTATGGTTTGGAAACCTTTGTATTTCCCCCTCCTATTCCTAGTTCTATTTAGAAACAGAACATACACAGTGTCCATGTGTCATTATATACCAACTAACTCTATTGGTTTTATCAGGCCCAGCTGTCAGCTACCTCATGGGACCAAGATTTCTTGTCTATGTAAGCTGTGCACTTTCAATATGGGTAAGTACACTATGAATGTGAAACACACAGTAATACAGTGGTGTACTATAAAATAGTAAAACTGTAAGTGATTGACATTAGAAGGTGGTTATTTTCATACTTGACAGAAAAAGTCCAGAGATATAAATGTCTAGATCAGTGTTTCCCAGGCAGCATGCAAAAGTCAGAGGTGCCCTAGTTGGGAAACACTGGTCTTGATCATGTTCTCTATGACCCCCGCTGGTTCCCCAAATGGTGCATCAGGTGTCATTAAAGGACAAAAGAAAAAATATTGTGAATTCAGCTCACCACTATTAAGCATTCCATGGCTGCAGAAGAAGTCTGTGTTCGGAGAGCAGGGCAGGCAAACAGCGGGACGTATCCCTGACTTGTACTGAAAAGAGGACAAAAAAGCAGGGGCCTCCAGCTGCTCCAAATCAAAATATAGTAGTTAAAACTTCACTTTTATTCAGTTATGTTAAAAACAATAGGATGTCCAGTACAGTGATAAAACCAGAACACCGAGGCGTTTCGAGCCAAATGTGGCTCTTAGTCATGGCAATACATTACCGGGCATCGGCCCCTTATATAGTGACAACCTCAAATGTGCCTGCCAGGAGTCAGCGAAGGCCAGAACCAGAATCAGCATGACGTGTGCAAGCTCGATTGCGGACATACAAAGCCACAAATTGTGGAGCGGATCAGTAAGGTAAGTTCATGGGGAGACACACGCTCACACTTCCTGCCCTGTAATGTATTCCCACAACTAAGAGCCACATTTGTCACGAAACGCGTCGAAGTTTCTTGTTTTATCACTGTACTGGATATCCCATTGTTTTTAACATAACTGAATAAAAGTGAAGTTTTAACTACTATATTTTGCTTTGGAGCAGCTGGAGGCCCCTGCTTTTTTGCCATCTTTTCAGTCATTAAAGGACATCTGTGACATCCTGCTGTGGTTCGTTCCTGCACATATAAAAAAAAATAAAAAATTGTCCTACATGGTGCTTTATTGAAAGCTGAATCAATCTGAACCAGTAAAAATTTTTTAAATTAACTCTTTAAAATTCCACCATTTGAACAAGGCCTAACTCTGTCCTTAATAATTCACCAACAGACAGATTAGGTAAGAAAGGGGTACTCCACTGGAAAACATTTTTTTAAATCAACTGGTGCCAGAAAGTTAAACATGCTTTATATATTACTTCTATTTAAAAATCTTAATCTTTTCAAGACTTATCAGCTGCTGTATGCTCCAGAGGAAGTACTTTTCTTTTTTTAATTTCCTTTTAGTCTGACAACAATGCTCTCTGCCAACACATCTGTCCATGTCAGGAACTGTCCAGAGTAGGGACAAATCCCCATAGCAAACCTATCCTGCTCTGGACAGTTCCTATAATGGACAGAGGTGTCAGCAGAGAGCACTGTGGTCAGACAGAAAGTCAATTCAAAAAGAGTACTGGAAGATTAAGATTTTTAAATAGAAGTTATTTACAAATCTGCTTAAGTTTCTGGCACCAGTTGATTTAAAAAAAAAATTTTTTTCCAGGGGGTACCCTCTTAAAACATAACTGTGAATGCACTACTGGTAAAACCAAGTATACATAACCAAATAAATGAAGAAATGAAATCAGACACACCCAAAAACACTGGTTTGCAGGTCCTGAAGTGCAAGGAAGAACCTATATACTCAATCATCCTCTATGATAGTGAAACGCAAGCACAGGAAGCGTTAACTTTTAATGTAAATTTGTTTTCCCTTAGTCCTATCAGCAGCACAAGTGGAGTGTTTTGCTCCTGTGAAGCTGGCAGGACGGTGGAATTTTTAATTAACTTTTAATTGCCCCCCCCCACATAAGAGGCCTCCTCCAAAAGGCCACATTGCTTAATAACAAGAAAATAATAAAAACTAAGGGCGGGATATTTGTCTGCTAGGACTATGGGGAAAAGAAATTTACATAAAAAATTAACTCTTTCCTTTCGTCCTAACCAGCAGCACAAATGGGCACTTAGCAAGTAACAACACAAATAGGGAGGGACTACGGAAGAGTGGTACTTAGGATGGATTGACCGAAGGCCAACTCTTCATAACATTTGGCATTAACCCTATAATGACTAATAAACGTATTATGCGTGCCCCAGGAGGCAGCAGCACAGATTTGTTCCAGGGGAACAGCTTTTCTTTCAGCAAAAGAAGTAGAAACTGCCCGGGTGGAATGGGCAGTGACAAAGGCAGGAGGCGTTAACTCCTGGGCTACAAAAGCCTCCCGAATTTCCTCTTTAATCCATCTACTCAGAGAGGGTTTAGAGGCTCTAAGACCTTTGTTCTTCCCTGAAAAAGAAACAAGAAGGTGTTCAGATCGTCTAAATTCTCCAGTTCTTGAGATGTAAATTCTGAGGATTCTTGAAATGTCCAGGGTATGATTTGCAACTTCCTCAGGAGAGGATGGATTAGGAACTGGTAGGGATATAGCCTGATTGATGTTGGAGAAAGTAGCGACTTTAGGAACAAAAGGTAGGCAAATATCTCAACAGGACTCAGTCCGGGAGAAAAATTGTATAAGGCTCAAAAGCTGAAAGGGCCTCGAGCTTGCCAATCCTTTTGGCTGAGGTTATGGCCAATAAGAAGGTGACTTTAAGGCATAAATACCTAAAGTCGACTTCTTCCAGAGGTTCAAAGGGGGGAGAGCATAACCCCTTAAGAACAGTAGACAAATCCAATTTGGGAATAGGTCTGAGACTCTGCTCTAGAGTGTGCAATGGTTGTCAAGACCTCCAAATAAAGCCCACTACCTAGTAGGGTCCTGCCAATCTACCGGCTGTCAGATTGAGTCTCCTCAGATCTAGGCAGGAGCCTGTATTGTGAGACACAATGTTCTGCTCGGGGGGAAGCCTCCAATAGCACATTTGACTCATCCTCATGAGCTGGGGGAACCAGGACCTCTTGGGCCAGAATGCTATGATGGCAATCACTGAGGTCTGGTCTTGCCTGACTTTCATCAATACCTTCGGTATCATGGAAAATGGAGGGAATATGTAGGCTAGCCTGAACCTCCATGGAATGGACAGAGCGTCTATTGACACAGGATTGTACTTTTGTAAAGAGAGCAAAACCTGCTCATCATGGCGTTAAGACGAGTTGCCATGAGATCTATCTCTGGCACACCTCACCGTAGAGTTATCTTCTTGAAGATATCTTCGTTCAGTGACCATTCGCCTTGGACTGGAAGGCCGCGACTTAGGTGATCTGTGACTATGTTGAGATCTCCTTTTGATATGGACTGCTGAAAGGTGGGTTAGGTTGGTCTCTGCCCAAGAGAGAATTAGTCTGGTCTTCTTGAGGAGACCTTGAGACTTCGTGCCACCCTGTCTGTTGATGTATGACACTACAGTCGTGTTGTCTGATCGAACTCTTTTTGCTTTCCATAGAATAAGGGGTGCGAAGTGGTGCAGAGCTAGACGAACTGCTCTCAGCTCTCTCATGTTGGAGGAGAGAAGTCTCTCCTGAGGGGTCCAAGTACCTTGTACAGGATTCTCGTCCAGATGGGCTCCCCAGCCTAGAAGGGAGGCATCCGTGGTCAAAGTGATCTAATGAGGTTGAATCAAGGACTTCCCAACTGTCAGATTAGTCCACCATCTGAGAGATGCACAAACTTCGGATGACAGGGTGCACTTTTTGTCCAACCCCCTGGGATTGCGATTGCAGACCACAAAGACTTGATGTTGAAGCGGTCGGAGATGCCATAGGGCCCAGGGGACTGCCGCTGCAGATGCTGACATATGACCCAACATCTTCATCAGAGTTCTGATGGAGACTTTGCGAGGAACCATCAAAAACTCGGCGGCTCTTATGATCCAATCTCTTCTCTCCAGAGTGATAGACAAAGTCATCTGAGGGAGTTGAGTACAAAGCCCAGGAACTTCCTGTAGGTGGAAGAGATGATTTAGGACTTTTCCCAATTTATAATCCAGCCCAAGCGCTGGAGAAAATCTAGAGCCAAATGAAGTTGAGACTGTAGAACGTTTAGAGTAGCGGCTTTTAGAAGCCAGTCATCTATGTAAGGAATGATCTCTAGACCTTTTAGTCTGAGAGCAGAGACCACCGGAACCACCACCTTTGTAAAGGTGTGGGGAGCGGAAGTAATGCCACAGGGCACAACAGCAAACTGGAGGTGTTTTATCATACCTTTTATGGTGACAGCAACCCTCAAGAACTTCCTGTGAGCAGGAAATATAGGGACATGAAGGTAAGCATCCTTCAAGTCGATGGTAACCATAAGATCTTGAGGGTCCAGGATGCTGATGACTGAGCGAATGGTTTCCATTCTGAACCACCTTTTCTTTATGAAACGGTTTAGAAAGCAAAGATCTGTGATCATGCGCCAGTTGCCCGATGGCACTAGAAAGATTGGGGAATACACCCCTGATCCTCTTTTATCGAGGGGAACTTCCTCCAGCGTGTGCTTTTCTATTTACTGGAGGACAAAGTCCTCTGGAATAGCCTGCATTGGCTGAGGAAGTAGTTTTGTTAAAAAAATTTCCTTGGAGGAGGGGAAATTAAATCTATTTTGTACCCCGACTGAATAATGTCTAGAACCCAAGGATCCTGGATTTCTTCCATCCAGGTTGACAGAAATAAACTTAAACGACCTCCAACCGGAGGGGAATTGGTAGATAACTTCTCTACCTGACTTTCTAGAGGGAAAAGGAGAGGGGAAACATTGGTGGATCTTAGAGGAGAGTCATAGCTCGGCCTTATGGTCTTTGCCATGGTCATGTCCTCCACCATGCTTCTGATTAGACTGGCGTCTTTGGGATCTGGAAGGGCCCTGGTACTTCCCTCTAGCTCTACCTTTGCCACAGAAGGTTTGTACAGGTAGACATTTACCCTTCTTGTCGGCAAAACCCTTCATAATGCGATCTAACTCAGATCCAAAGAGCCAATTAGGCTCAAAGGGCATTCTACACAAGTTAAACTTTGACGTGTTATCCGTCCCACTAGGGACGCCTGCTTGCATAAGAGAGACCCATGGACTTGGCAGCAAGTTTAAGGTGCTGTTGGGCTGACTCACACATGAAGTCCACTCCGAGAAGAAGAGTCTTGAAGCTGTCTAGGTTATCCTCCCTAGTGACATTGTTGTTTTCAATTTCGGATTGGATCCAGAGAACACGCTCCTTAACCAAGCTTACAACCTCACTTGAAGCAACAGCTACCGAGGCATATGCTGAGGCCGCAGAATAATTGCGCCTTAACAGGGAGTCCACTTTCCTATTGAGGGGGTCCTGGAGGTTGCTGCATTCGTCAGCAGGGACTAAGACTCTATTAGACAACTTGCTGACAGCCATATCCATTTTTGGCGGTGGAACCCAGGAATCAGACTCAGCTTCAGACATCGGGTACATCAACTTGAACCTCCGGGTGAGACCAGCAGGCTTGTCCAGATGCTTTCACCCGGCCTTCATTCGTTTTTTAAGTGTGTCATCCACTTTGAAAACCCAGAGTCCCCTAGAGGTGGATGTTGAGGCTTCCCCCTAATCAACATCCTGATCCCTGATCGCATAGATGTAAGTAATCTCTGCATCTTTTCAACAGGAAAAAGAGGCTGAGAGACTACTTCTTCCACTGATTGCTCCGACTGATCTCCCACGGACATGGCGGAATCTTCCACAATAGCAGGAGGACTAGACAAGGTTCAGGGCCTCTTGGTGGAAAGGGAATTCTTGATCCCGTTAATAGAGTTCCCCATAAACTCCTACATCTAGACGAACATGTCATGGACCGTAGGCTCAGCCGGATTAGCAGGTGGACGACATCCAGGACACCTATAGAATTCATAGGCGTCAGGTAGCAGAGTACCATAATCAGCGCAAGTCAGATGGCGTCTTTTAGAGGTGGACTTGCGTCCTCCAGAATATGGATCACTCGATAGAGGAGTACAGATTGTTCTCGAATTAAAAACAATAGGTTAGAAAGAACCCTAAACCCGCTTTGTTGCAACCCATCAGAAGAAAGGCTACCTATGAAATAGATAAAGCTCTTTGCAAAAAAAATTTAAAAAAACACAATACAGCAGGTATCACACAGTGTAGACTGGCTAGATAGGCAGCAAGAGGCCTAATAGAGGCCGAAGCTGCCTATAAAAAGGGCACCAATTTTTAAATAGGCCCCACCCCCCGGAAATGACCTAGCTGCTGCAGTTTAGAAAATGTTAAAAACTTAACAAAATATATATTACTTTGTACATGCCCCTTCCTATGTGCTGGAAGGGGCAGATCCTGCTAAATATAACCAAATATTAGCACAATCAGCGCTAGAAAAGAGAAAAAATGCCACACCGGAGGTCGTCAGATGGCGTACTTAAAGTCCGCGGCTCCGCAACACAGAGTTGAGGCCGGAAACGCCACAGACAGATGCACGGCCCCTCTGACAGGTAAGGGAGGAATCGTCCGACAGCAGAATAAACAAACCGGCACCGGAATGAATAAAGCAGCCAGCCAGACTCAGAGCCCCCGATCCCGCGGCAGTGTCACACAAACCGCCGGAAGACACGGAGAACCCGAGGTGCCGCAGAGCAGCAAGCACTGCAGAAAAAGTAAGAAAAAACTATTATAAGTAAAAACCACTTACAAAAGGGAAAAATTTATCCATGCAGGCTCTGAAAAAAAAAGCAGAGCCTGCACCGTCCTGCTGTCCGCACAAGACAGAAAAAAAGCAATGTGGCCAGTGGTAGGAGGCCCTTTATAGAGGGGGGCAATTAAAAGTTAATTACTTTGGCGAAATAAAAAATTCCACCGTCCTGCCAGCTTCACAGGCAGGGCCGGATTAAGAGCATCATGGGCCTTTTTATCAAAGTATATAAAATGAAAACGCAACACAAAGCAATTTTGTCACGTTTTATGCATATTAAATTACCAGGATAGGTAGCATGTTCCCCACATTAAGTAGGTAGCATGTTCCCCACATTAGGCAGGTAGCATGTTCCCCACATTAGGTAGGTTGCATGTTCCCCACATTAGGTAGGTAGCATGTTCCCCACATTAGGTAGAAGCAGGTTTTCCACATTAGGCAGTAGCAGGCTCCCCACATTAGGCAGTAGCAGGCTCCCCACATTAGGTAGTAGCAGGTTCCCTACATTAGGCAGCAGCAGGCTCCCACATTAGGTAGCAGTAGGTTCCCCACATTAGGTAGTGGCAGGCTCCCCACATTAGGCAGTAGCAGGTTCCCCACATTAGGCAGTAGCAGGCTCCCCACATTAGGCAGTAGCAGGCTCCCCACATTAGGCAGTAGCAGGCTCCCCACATTAGGCAGTAGCAGGCTCCCTACATTAGGTAGCAGTAGGTTCCCCACATTAGGCAGTAGCAGGCTCCCCACATTAGGCAGCAGCAGGCTCCCCACATTAGGCAGCAGCAGGCTCCCCACATTAGGCAGTAGCAGGCTCCCCACATTAGGCAGTAGTAGGCTCCCCACATCAGGCAGTAGCAGGCTCCCCACATTAGGCAGTAGCAGGCTCCCCACATTAGGCAGTAGCAGGCTCCCCACATTAGGTAGTAGCAGGCTCCCCACATTAGGTAGCAGTAGGTTTCCCACATTAGGCAGCAGCAGGCTCCCCACATTAGGCAGCAGCAGGCTCCCCACATTAGGCAGTAGAAGGCTCCCCACATTAGGCAGTAGCAGGCTCCCCACATTAGGCAGTAGCAGGCTCCCCACATTAGGCAGTAGCAGGCTCCCCACATTAGGTAGTAGCAGGTTCCCCACATTAGGTAGTAGCAGGCTCCCCACATTAGGTAAGTAGCAGGCTCCCCACATTAGGTAGCATTGTCGTCGTCCCCACATATATATACACACACACACACACACAGATAGCCACACACAGGCCCCCACGAACACAAGATATGCACACGATAATAAAATGAATTATATACAAAACACAATTGGTATAGTATCCTTAGCACTGTGATGTCACTGTGCACATTACCCCTGTACTATGATATCACTGTGCACATTACCCCTGTACTATGATATCACTGTGCACATTACCCCTGTACTATGATATCACTGTGCACATTACCCCTGTACTATATTACTGTGCACATTACCCTTGTACTATGACATTACTGTGTATTTTTCCTGTACTGTGACATCCCTGTGTGTATTATCCCCGTACTGTGACATCCCTGTGTGTATTATCCATGTACTGTGACATCATTGTGTGTATTATCCCTGTACTGTGACATCACTGTGTATTATCCATGTACTGTGACATCATTGTGTGTATTATCCCTGTACTGTGACATCACTGTGTATTATCCCTGTACTGCGACATCATTGTGTGTATTATCCCTGTACTGTGACATCACTGTGTATTATCCATGTGCTGTGACATCATTGTGTGTATTATCCCTGTACTGTGACATCACTGTGTATCATCCCTGTACTGTGACATCATTGTGTGTATTATCCCTGTACTGTGACATCACAGTGTATTATCCCTGTACTGTGACATCACTGTGTATATTATCCCTGTACTGTGACATCACTGTGTATATTATCCCTGTACTGTGACATCACTGTGTGTATTATCTCTGTACTGTGACATCACTGTGTGTATTATCTCTGTACTGTGACATCACTGTGTATTATACCTGTACTGTGACATCACTGCGTGTATTATCCCTGTACTGTGACATCACTGTGTGTATTATCTCTGTACTGTGACATCACTGTGTGTATTATCTCTGTACTGTGACATCACTGTGTGTATTATCTCTGTACTGTGACATCACTGTGTGTATTATCTTTGTACTGTGACATCACTGTGTATTATCCCTGTACTGTGATATCACTGTGTGTATTATCCATGTACTGTGACATCACTGTGTATATTATCCCTGTACTGTGACATCACTGTGTATATTATCCCTGTACTGTGACATCTCTGTGTGTATTATCCCTGTACTGTGACGTCACTGTGTATATTATCCCTGTACTGTGACATCACTGTGTATATTATCCCTGTACTGTGACATCACAGTGTATTATCCCTGTACTGTGACATCACTGTGTATATTATTGCTGTACTGTGACATCACTGTGTATTATACCCGTACTGTGACATCACTGTGTGTATTATCCCTGTACTGTGACATCACTGTGTGTATTATCCCTGTACTGTGACATGACTGTATATTATCGCTGTACTGTGACATGACTGTATATTATCGCTGTAGTGTGACATCACTGTGTATTATGCCTGTTCTGTGACATCACTGTGTATTATCCCTGTACTGTGACATCATTGTGCATATCAACCCTGTACTCACTCACAGAACAGGGTTATTATTCAAAGTGACATCACAGTACAGGGTTAATAGGCATATGAACAGTGATGTCACACTAGAGGGTTAATGTGCACACAGTGCCGTCAGGGTAAAGTGATAATACACACAGTGATGTCACAGTACAGGGATAATACACAGTGATGTCACAGTACAGGGATAATACACACAGTGATGTCACAGAACAGGGATAATATACACAGTGATGTCACAGAACAGGGATAATATACACAGTGATGTCACAGAACAGGGATAATATACACAGTGATGTCACAGTACAGGGATAATACATAGTGACGTCACAGTACAGGGCTAATACACAGTCATGTCACATCACAGATAACGACCACAGTTATGTCACAGTACAGGGATAATACACAGTGATGTCACAGTACAGGGATAATACACAGTGATGTCACAGTACAGGGATAATACACACAGTGATGTCACAGTACAGGGATAATACACACAGTGATGTCACAGTATGGGGATAATACACACAGTGATGTCACAGTACAGGGATAATACACACAGTGATGTCACAGTACAGGGATAATACACACACAGTGATGTCACAGTACAGGGATAATACACACACAGTGATGTCACAGTACAGGGATAATACACACAGTGATGTCACAGTACAGGGATAATACACACAGTGATGTCACAGTACAGGGATAATACACACAGTGATGTCACAGTACAGGGATAATACACAGTGATGTCACAGTACAGGGATAATACACACAGTAATGTCACAGTACAGGGATAATACACACAGTGATGTCACAGTACAGGGATAATACACACAGTGATGTCACAGTACAGGGATAATACACACACAGTGATGTCACAGTACAGGGATAATATACACACTGATGTCACAGTACAGGGATAATACACACAGTGATGTCACAGTACAGGGATAATACACACAATGATGTCACAGTACAGGGATAATACACACAGTGATGTCACAGTACAGGGATAATACACACAGTGATGTCACAGTACAGGGATAATACACACAGTGATGTCACAGTACAGGGATAATACACAGTGATGTCACAGTACAGGGATAATACACACAAAGTGATGTCACAGTACAGGGATAATACACACACACTGATGTCACAGTACAGGGATAATACACACACACTGATGTCACGGTACAGGGATAATACACACACAGTGATGTCACAGTACAGGGATAATACACACACAATGATGTCACAGTACAGGGATAATACACACACACACACTGATGTCACAGTACAGGGATAATACACACAGTGATGTCACAGTACAGGGATAATACACACAGTGATGTCACAGTACAGGGATAATACACACAGTGATGTCACAGTACAGGGATAATACACACAGTGATGTCACAGTACAGGGATAATACACAGTGATGTCACAGTACAGGGATAATACACACAAAGTGATGTCACAGTACAGGGATAATACACACACTGATGTCACAGTACAGGGATAATACACACACACTGATGTCACGGTACAGGGATAATACACACACAGTGATGTCACGGTACAGGGATAATACACACACAGTGATGTCACAGTACAGGGATAATACACACACAGTGATGTCACAGTACAGGGATAATACACACACACACTGATGTCACAGTACAGGGATAATACACACAGTGATGTCACAGTACAGGGATAATACACACAGTGATGTCACAGTACAGGGATAATACACACAGTGATGTCACAGTACAGGGATAATACACACAGCTATGTCACAGTACAGGGATAATACACACAGTGATGTCACAGTACAGGGATAATACACACAGTGATGTCACAGTACAGGGATAATACACACAGTGATGTCACAGTACAGGGATAATACACACAGTGATGTCACAGTACAGGGTGTACTAGTACTGTGATGCCGCTGTGCATATGGGGGATAATAGGGCATAGCATTCACAAGCTTTTGTATTTTAGTTAAATCCAAATCCGAGGTGGCTTAAACATGAGGCCCTTGCTGATGAACTGTTATGACGTTGCATGGGTGGTCAGCACCCAGTCCACCCCCACCCTCAAGGAATATAAGACAACAGTGATACGCACAGTGGGGGAGATTTATCAAAACCTGTGTAGCGGAAAAGTTGCCCAGTTGCCCATAGCAACATATCAGATTGCTTCTTTCAATTTGCAGAGGCCTTGTTAAAAATGAAAGTAGTGAGCTGATTGGTTGCTATGGGCAACTGGGCAAATTTTCCTCTGGACTGGTTTTGATAAATCTCCCTCAGTGTATGTATCGCCACTCACAAGGGAGGACGCAGAGGGATTTTCTCAAGGATTGGGGTTTACTAGCAAATTAACACCTCCATATTAGGATGACATATTACTACATCAATAAAAAATAACAATAACCACTGTACACAGATTAGGATCACCAATATCACCACTATTACAAATATTTGAGCCACACTATGACCACTCCAATTACCACTATATAGTGACAGGATAATACTACAGACCAATATCCCACATGTAGATCCCATATTAGTGTTTCCCAAGCAGAGTGCCTACAGCTGTTGCAAAACTATAACTCCCAGCATGCCCGGACAGCAATTTGTAGTTTTGCACCAGCTTGAGGCACCCTGGTTGGAAAACACTGGTCCATATAATGGTGCCCCCCAGGTCTACACAGGCTCTGCAGGTTTCTGGCAAGGTGCCTGGAATATTACTAAACAAAATAGCCCTGTATGCAGTGATGGAGGCCTCAATGCAAGAGTAAACCCAGCCTGGTAATTACAGTACCATGGATGCCTAAAAAGACAAATACATACACACATCCATCCATATGTATATAGATACACACACCTATACACAAGTGC
Source organism: Hyla sarda (assembly GCF_029499605.1). Lineage (NCBI taxonomy): Eukaryota > Metazoa > Chordata > Amphibia > Anura > Hylidae > Hyla > Hyla sarda. The sequence continues at coordinate 80,385,837 of NC_079193.1, read as the reverse complement.
ACATACCCTAACTATAAATGCACATACCCTAACTATAAGTGCACATACCCTAACTATAAGTGCACATACCCTAACTATAAATGTACATACCCTAACTATAAATGCACATACCCTAACTATAAATGTACATACACTAACTATAAATGCACATACCCTAACTATAAATGCACATACCATAACTATAAATGTACATACCCTAACTATAAATGTACATACACTAACTATAAATGTACATACCCTAACTATAAATGTACATACACTAACTATAAATGTACATACCCTAACTATAAATGCACATACCCTAACTATAAATGCACATACCCTAACTATAAGTGCACATACCCTAACTATAAATGCACGCACCCTAACTATAAATGTACATACCCTAACTATAAATGCATATACCCTAACTAGAAGTGTACATACGCTAACTATAAATGCACGCACCCTAACTATAAATGTACATACACTAACTATAAATGTACATACACTAACTATAAATGTACATACCCTAACTATAAATGTACATACACTAACTATAAATGCACATACCATAACTATAAATGTACATACCCTAACTATAAGTGTACATACCCTAACTATAAATGCACGCACCCTAACTATAAATGCACATACACTAACTATAAATGCACGCACCCTAAATATAAATGCATATACCCTAACTATAAGTGCACATACCCTAACTATAAATGCACATACCCTAACTATAAATGCACGCACCCTAACTATAAATGCACATACCCTAACTATAAATGCACATACCCTAACTATAAATGCACATACCCTAACTATAAATGCACATACCCTAACTATAAATGCACATACCCTAACTATAAGTGCACATACCATAACTATAAATGCACATACCATAACTATAAATGCACATACCCTAACTATAAATGTACATACCCTAACTATAAGTGCACATACCCTAACTATAAATGCACATACCCTAACTATAAATGCATATACCCTAACTATCAATGCACATACCCTAACTATAAGTGCACATACCATAACTATAAATGCACATACCCTAACTATAAATGCACATACACTAACTATAAATGCACATACCCTAACTATAAATGTACATACCCTAACTATAAATGCACATACCCTAACTATAAATGCACATACCCTAACTATAAGTGCACATACCCTAACTATAAATGCACATACCCTAACTATAAATGCACATACCCTAACTATAAGTGCACATACCCTAACTATAAATGTACATACCCTAACTATAAGTGCACATACCCTAACTATAAATGTACATACCCTAACTATAAATGCACATACCCTAACTATAAATGTACATACCCTAACTATAAATGCACATACCCTAACTATAAATGCACATACCCTAACTATAAGTGCACATACCCTAACTATAAATGCACATACCCTAACTATAAGTGCACATACCCTAACTATAAATGCACATACCCTAACTATAAGTGCACATACCATAACTATAAATGCACATACCCTAACTATAAATGCACATACCCTAACTATAAATGTACATACCCTAACTATAAGTGCACATACCATAACTATAAATGCACATACCGTATCTATAAGTGCACATACCCTAACTATAAATGTACATACCCTAACTATAAATGCACGCACCCTAACTATAAATGCATATACCCTAACTATAAATGCACATACCCTAACTATAAGTGCACATACCCTAACTATAAATGTACATACCCTAACTATAAATGCACATACCATAACTATAAATGCACATACCATAACTATAAATGCACATACCCTAACTATAAGTGCACATACCCTAACTATAAATGCACGCACCCTAACTATAAATGCACATACCCTAACTATAAATGTACATACCCTAACTATAAATGCACATACCATAACTATAAATGCACATACCATAACTATAAATGCACATACCCTAACTATAAGTGCACATACCCTAACTATAAGTGCACATACCCTAACTATAAATGCACATACCCTAACTATAAGTGCACATACCCTAACTATAAATGCACATACCCTAACTATAAGTGCACATACCATAACTATAAATGCACATACCATAACTATAAGTGCACATACCCTAACTATAAATGCACATACCCTAACTATAAGTGCACATACCATAACTCTAAATGCACATACCATAACTATAAATGCACATACCCTAACTATAAATGTACATACCCTAACTATAAGTGCACATACCATAACTATAAATGCACATACCCTAACTATAAGTGCACATACCATAACTATAAATGCACATACCCTAACTATAAGTGCACATACCATAACTATAAATGCACATACCCTAACTATAAGTGCACATACCATAACTATAAATGCACATACCCTAACTATAAGTGCACATACCATAACTATAAGTGCACATCCCCTAACTATAAGTGCACATACCATAACTATAAATGCACATACCCTAACTATAAGTGCACATACCATAACTATAAGTGCACATACCATAACTATAAGTGCACATACCATAACTATAAGTGCACATACCCTAACTATAAATGCACATACCCTAACTATAAGTGCACATACCCTAGCTTTCTGAGATGCTGACAGGATCCTCATATATGGCTTCCAGTGCTGGGGGTCAGGAGTCAAGACCCCTGACCTCAGGATTACGTCATGTGGAGGAGGGGCACAGACAGTTCTCCTCCTACTTTGCTCATATGTTTCATGCTAGCAGGCTGCTGTGCTCTGAGGTTCCTTCCCCTCCTTTAGGACCCGACAGCAGGACGGCACTTGTAGAGCATGTGCAGCATAACAAGATAAGTACTGCTGTGATTCCTACAATCTATGTGCCAGGCTGGGCAGCCAAAAAGCACTGACAATGTAGGCAGTGCCACTACATGCCCCCCATTCACTCTCCTAGTTACCTCACACAGAGGCCATCTACTCCCCCAGTTCTTCTTCCTCCTTACTGCTGGACGATCACCATCAGTGAAAGGGTGGGGGCCTGAGCGAGGCCCCCACCAGTGCGAGGCCTTAGGCGGTGGCGGTGGCCGCCTCTGACAGACGCACACACAGACACATTACCTGTCCTGTGCTGCGCTTCTCCTCTACGGCGGCGGCCTGACGAGTGACGACGTCCTGCGCGGGTCTGCGGAGGGATGTCACATGCGCAACGTCCCTCATCAGACTCAGGCCGGCCAATCGGAGACGCGGAGGAGGGCGGGGTAAGTGAAGTCTTCCAGCATTTAGCGCTACTCGCCTGAAGCGCTAAATGCCTGCATGTCTGGGTGTCGGGCAATACAAGTTATACGCCGGTCCGTCTGTGCGGGCCGTTTGTGCGGGCCACCGGGCCTATTTTAACGCAGCCGCCATTCCATCCGCCCCTACGTTAATCCGGCCCTGTTCACAGGGGCAGAACACCCCACTTGTGCTGCTGGTTAGGACGAAAGGGAAAGGAGAGGAGGGGGGTTCAATGCGAAGTAAGAGCAAGGATACAGTGCCCTCTGTCTCTATAGCCTCCCACCCTTCTTACTATGCCTTTTGAGAAACCCACCTCCCTAACAGGGTGATCGCAACCATGGTGGCGGTCCCTAACTTAAAAATAAGTGAGGGATAAAACAATAAATCAAGATAATAGAAGGAAAATGAGAACATAGAGGGTGATTTATCCAAAACTGTGCAGAGGAAGAGTGGTGCAGTTGCCCATAGCAACCAATCAACTTTCTTTCATTTTTAAAAGAGGCCTGTGAAAAATGAAAGAAGCACCACTTTTACTCTACACTGGTTTTTAATAAATCTCCTCCCATAGATCTTGCTTGTGTTTTAGTCCTTCAACTCCAGGAACCCGATAAAAAACACCATTCACCAACAAACCAAAATATAAATGCTAAAACCCACTCAAGCTCGATGGCTGGCTTGAAGCGTCAAAGATGCATATGTGGTGAGCCACAGGTGTTATAGCGGGACCACGGGGTGTAGCGGTGTAGGTATGATATTAACCCCTGGGGCAAGATGTTGTTAGCCCCTAGTGTTCGTGACACCAGGGTGTGGTTGTATGGTGTAGGGTACCGCCGACAACCAAGCCAAAATGGCATATAGTAAATGAAAGTCCAAAGCAGGTTTTGATGCAACTGGAACTTTACTGAAGAAGGCAGAAAACAGTCTTTACAAATAGCCAACTTCCCCAGAGGTGACCGGGACACAGGGAACCTCTCATGCTTGCTTGGACTTGTAGTTGCTATAATAATGATGCAGGACACTGTACAACTGTTATCACTTTGGTAGGGACAGTAGAGATTTGACTTGTACTCACAGATTTGACATGGCTGCAGATTTATAGGCTTTGGCCTAGATATCCTGGACTTGTACAGGACTTGTGCTTGCTTTTGGGTCCAGGAGATAAGAGAGAGAGAAAATAGAGACTTCAGCCCTTTATATATCAGGGGGCTGGACTAAAGCCCATTGGTAACTGGTTGCCTGGGGTTACCTGTGCCTCTGGAACTCTGGGTATATCATGGGATCACCTATCACATGACGGATCACGTGACCTTAGGAAGGTCCTATACAGGGTAAATGTCCTAACAACCTTCATATATTACTTACATTCACTGTATAATACATATAATAGATGTACATACTTAATATACAATACAATACCATATCATGACTTGGGGGGGGGACCCTGCAGGAGAGCCCTGTGGACTTGAGGGACTCTACCTGAGGGGACTTTAGGACTGTACAGAACCAGGATCTGTACCGGGACACCACACATATGTACTAAGATGGTTGCAGGTTCCAACCAGGTAGTGATTTTGTAGTTTGGAACCCAATTTGGCTTCCTAGAAATTTTTTTAGTCTAGCTTTGCACAAAACTAAAAGAAAAGGGCAAGGCCTTAAAGGGGTACTCCGGTGCTTAGACATCTTATCCCCTATCCAAAGATGTCTAAGCACCGGAGTACCCCTTTAATATATTCTGCCTTCTTAATACCTTTATTTTAGGTGTCCCTTCAGATTCTCTCATTCTCGCTCATGCCATGGCCCATATTTATCAAACACTGAGAGAAAAAAACTGGAGTGATTTTCCCACAGCAACCAATCACAGCTCAGCTAACGAGATGTGGTAAAGTGAAAGCTGAGCTGTGATTGGTTGCTGTGGGAAAATCACTTCCCTTTTTCTCTCACACAGTTTGATAAATCTGGGCCTTGGCAAGGTGTTTGAACTTTTCTAACCAAGTTTAAATTGGTCTTTTTTTTACAAGTGTAGGCACATAGAATTGCATGTGGTAAAGCAGCCAAATACACTAAGGAACATTGGGGGAAATGTATCAAAACCTGTGCAGAGGAAAAGTTGTCCAGTTGCTCATAGAAACCAATCAGATCTCTTCTTTCATTTTTCTGAGGCTTTTTCAAAAATAAAAGAAGGATGCTAATTGGTTGCTATGGGCAACTGCGCAATGTTTCTATGTTTCTTCTGAACAGGTTTTGAGAAATCACCCCCATTGGGCCAGATTTACTATGATTGTCTGGTTTTCAAAGTCATGTCACATTTGGGTTTTAGTTGCTTATCCTGATGTATCATGTGACTGATTGCCACTTAGTGTATTTGGATGGTTGTTTGTGTGACTTGTGTCAGTGTGCTAGTCATGCCACTAATGTTGGTCAGAAAAGTGCAAACATCATGCGTGATAATCTGAAATCAAACCTATAATAAATGTATTTGAAAGGCAGAAAATACCAAAGCCACACTCTTTTTGGGTTTCTAAGCAGAACTAGGCAGGTGCAAAATCAAGCAAAAAATAGATGGAAAACCATGATAAGTGTATGTTCACACACAGGTAAAAATACTGCTGTATTTTTACCATTTACAGGAAAAAAACATGCAAAAAAAAAAAAGTACCAGTGAAAAAAATACTGTGTTGATTGGAACACAGATTTCACTTCAAAATCCATAAACAATATGAATGGAAAGCATTTCCCAATCTTTTTTCTGTGTATCCACTTGGTACCGTATATACTTGAGTATAAGCCGACCCGAATATAAGCTGAGGCCCCTAATTTCACCCCAAAAACCCAGGAAAAGTTATTGACTCGACTATAAGCCTATGGTGGGAAATACATCATCCCCCCCTGTCATCATCCAGACCCACGTCATCATCACCCTCATCATCATCACCGCCTGTCATCACCCCCCCCCCCCTTCATCATTACCCTGTCATCATCCTCCCCTTCATCATCACCGCCTGTCATCATCCCCCTGTCATCATCCCCCCTTCATCATCACCGCCTGTCATCATCCCCCCCTTCATCATCACCGCCTGTCATCATCCCCCTGTCATCATCCCCCTGTCATCATCCCACACTCCCCTTCATCATCACCGCCTATCATCATACCCCTGTCATCATCCCACACCCCCCTTCATCATCACCGCCTATCATCATCCCCCTGTCATCATCCCACACCCCCCTTCATCATCACCGCCTGTCAGCATCCCACACCCCCCTTCATCATCACCGCCTGTCATCATCCCCCCCTCTTCATCATCCCCCCTTCATCATCACTGCCTGTCATCATCCCACACCCCCCCCCCCCTTCATCATCACCGCCTGTCAATGTCTGAACAGTGGTCTTCAACCTGCGGACCTCCAGATGTTTCAAAAACTACAACTCCCAGCATGCCCGGACAGCCGATGGCTGTCCGGGCATGCTGGGAGTTGTAGTTTTGAAACATCTGGAGGTCCGCAGTTTGAAGACCACTGCGGCCTTTGTCATCACCCAGACCCCCCCCCCCCACCCCCTTTAGTTTTATACTCACCTCCCCTCGGTGGGAAGGAAGGGTGAGCTGGTCCAGGCCATCTGTGCTGCGGGGACCGTCTGGTGGGGAGGGATAGTAGTTCTGGGCTGTCCATCTTCACCGGGGGGGCCTCTTCTCTGCGCTTCGGGCCCGGAATAGTGACGTTGCCTTGACGATGACGCACAGGGACGTTGCGCATGAACGTCCCTGTGCGTCGTCGTCAAGGCAACATCACTCACCCTTCCTTCCCACCGAGGGGAGGTGAGTACAAAACTAAAGGGGTTGGGGGGCGGTCTGGATGATGACGAAGGCCGCAGTGGTCTTCAACCTGCGGACCTCCAGATGTTTCAAAACTACAACTCCCAGCATGACGGGAGTTGTAGTTTTGAAACATCTGGAGGTCCGCAGGTTGAAGACCACTGTTCAGACATTGACAGGCGGTGATGATGAAGGGGGAGGGGATGATGACAGGCGGTGATGATGAAGGGGGGTGTGGGATGATGACAGGGGGATGATGACAGGCGGTGATGATGAAGGGGGGTGTGGGATGATGACAGGGGGATGATGACAGGCGGTGATGATGAAGGGGGGTGTGGGATGATGACAGGCGGTGATGATGAAGGGGGATGATGACAGGCGGTGATGATGAAGGGGAGGATGATGACAGGCGGTGATGATGAAGGGGAGGATGATGACAGGCGGTGATGATGAAGGGGAGGATGATGACAGGGTAATGATGAAGGGGGGGGGTGATGACAGGCGGTGATGATGAAGGGGTGATGATGATGGAAGTGCTGGGAGTTGTAGTTTTGAAACATCTGAATGTCCGCAGGTTGAAGACCACTGAGGGCGCGGAGAGTTCACTCGAGTATAAGCCGAGGGGGGTGTTTTCAGTACGAAAAATCGTCCCGAAAAACTCGGCTTATACTCGAGTATATTTATTCGGTGCAGGTTTTTCCAATGCAGATTTTCTTAATCTGTGTGAAAGGAAGAAGTGTCTTGTAACTTGACGCAAACACCACATCTGATAAATTACCTCATGAATGAGGCTAAATCCATGTCTGAAATCTGAAGTATACAAGTTTTCTCATCCAAGGATGTCTCTCAGATTTCTGCCACACTCTTGAACGCAGCCTAATTCTTTTGATGCTGACATACATGTTATAGTTGGAATTTAGTAGAGTAGAAGTGGAGTTATACTTCAGTGATAGAGAATAATCTGTGAAATATTCATTTGGTAAGAATGAAAAAGAACAAAGAACAGTTTATGTACTATTCTTGAATGTGTTCTTATGCTTGTTTCAGGGGGACCGCATGTGGCATTTTGCCATTTCTGTATTCCTCATTGAACTCTATGGACATAACCTGCTGCTAACAGCTGTTTTTGGCTTAGTGGTAGCCGGCTCTGTACTAGTGTTTGGGGCATTAATCGGTGACTGGATAGACAGAAAACCCAGAAACAAAGGTAAGTTTTATGGTAATAGTTGGTTCATCTTCTCCTTGTCCTTGTAGATGAATTATATATACCAGAATGCACATACAGCTCATATGTAGTTCCTTTTTCTGGTAGTGACATACTACCCATGTGTGTGTAGAATGTAGATTAAAAAACAATATTTATATGGAAATCATCCAATTACGAGTCACCTGTGTGGGTCCACATTAAAGGGGTACTCCCCTAGAAAACTTTTTTTTTTTTTTTTATCAACTGGTGCCAGAAAGTTATACAGATTGGTAAATTACTTCTATTTAGAAATCTTAATTCTTATCAGTACTTATCAGCTGCTGTATGCTCCACAGGAAGTTTTCAAATGTCCTTTCTGTCTGACCACAGTGCTCTCTGCTGACACTTCTGTCCATTTTAGGAACTGTCCAGAATAGAAGCAAATCCCCATAGCAAACCTCTCCTGCTCTGGACAGTTCCGAAAATGGACAGAGGTGTCAACAGAGAGCATTGTGGTCAGACAGAAAGGAAATTCAAAAAGAAAATAACTTCCTGTGGAGCATATAGTAGCTGATAAGGACTGGAAGGATTAAGATTTTTAAATGGAATTTAAATAGAAATAATTTACAAATCGGTTTAACTTTCTGGCACCAATTGATAAAAAAATAATATATATATATATATTGTTTTCCAGGGGAGTACCCCTTTAACCTCTTAAGGACCCAGGACGTATGGGTACGTCCTGGGTCCCGGTCCTGCGATATAACGCGGGGTCACACGGTAACCTCGCATCATATCGCGGCGAGCCCGGCGTCATAGTGAAGCCGGGACCCGCCTCTGTGTTGTCTGTGTTGTCCCTGTGCGCGCGGCCCCGCTCCTTAGGGCGCGCGCGCGCCGGGTCTCTGCAATTTAAAGGGCCAGTGCACCAATGATGGTGCCTGGCCCAATCTCCCTGATTAGTTTCCACCTGTGCACTCCCTATTTATACCTCACTTCCCCTGCACTCCCTGGCCGGATATTGTTGCCCTTGTGCCAGAGAAAGCCTTTCCTTGAGTGTTCCTAGCCTGTGTTCCAGACCTCCTGCCGTTGCCCCTGACTACGATCCTTGCTGCCTGCCCTGACCTTCTGCTACGTCCGACCTTGCTCTTGCCTTATCCCTTGTACCATGCCTATCTCAGCAGTCAGAGAGGTTGAGCCGTTGCCGGTGGATATGACCTGGTTGCTACCGCCGCTGCAAGACCATCCCGCTTTGCGGCGGGCTCTGGTGAAAACCAGTAGCTACTTAGAACCGGTCCACCGACACGGTCCACGCCAATCCCTCTCTGACACAGAGGATCCACCTCCAGCCTGCCGAATCGTGACAGTAGATCCGGCCATGGATTCCGCTGAGGTGTCGCTGTCAAGTCTTGCCGACATTTCCACGGTGATCGCCCAGCAATCCCTAATGATCACCCAACGAAATCACCAGCTGTCATACTTGACCACCGTGACACAGCAACTTCAGTCACAGATACAGCAGCTGCTGCCGCAGATACAGCAACTTCAGTCACAGACACAGCAGCTGCAACAGCAACAACCATCTCCTCCGCCGGCTCCTGCAACTCCTCCGCAGCCACCGGCTGCTCCTAACCCCCGCTTGTCCCTGCCGGACAAATTTGATGGGGACTCTAGACTCTGCCGTGGTCTCCTGCCTGGGAAGGCCCTGCCATGGGCCACACCGCTCGGAGCACCTCTCTCACAGTATCCTTTGCAATCTACCCCTGTGCCTCCCGCCGAGGAGGCTATGCAAGTGGATCGGTCTCGCCTGACCCCTGAAGAGAGGACTCGCCGCAGAAAGAAAGATTTACTTCTATAATGCACTGTGCGTTACCGCACAGAACCCCTGCTCTTGAGCATGGAACTGCATCTCGAAAAAATTGAACTTTTTGTTTTGCCCAAATGCTCCTCTGAAGTCCTCCTCGGTCTGCCATGGCTCCAACGCCACTCCTCTACCCTTGTCTGGACCACTGGGGAGATCAAGAGCTGGGGTGCATCTTGCCACAGAAAATGCCTCACGTCTGCTCCCAGTCCTGTCAGTCAAACCTCTGTGTCTCCTCCTTTACCTGGTCTCCCCAAGGCCTATCTGGACTATGCTGTGTCTCCTCCTCACAGCCCCCGTCCTGTTCACACTCTGCCCCATGCCAAGCTTTACCCTCTTCCCTCCCTCCCCACTCCCACGCCTTCTTGTGTGCCCGCTGTTGATGAGGTTTCCCGGGGCTTCGCCACCGTCTGGAAAAAGACTCTAAAATCCCTCATACTAGCCTCATCCCGGGTGAAGAAGCTTGCCGAAAAAAAAAGAAGAACTCCTCCTGTTTTTGTGTGGCTCTCCACCAAGTATATCCGCTTCCGTGTCCCCAGTTTTAATCTGGGACCACGTTATCTTGGACCCTTTGTAGTTAAGTGCCCAGAGGAGAGATCTTGGGAACCTGAGGACAACATCCTGGACAAAAGTCTTATCCTCAGGTTCTCAGGCTCCAAGAAGAGGGGGAGACCCAAGGGGGGGGGGGTACTGTTACGCTGAGCGCTCCGGGTCCCCGCTCCTCCCCGAAGCGCTCGCAACGTTCTCTTATTCGCAGCGCTCCGGTCAGACCTGCTGACCAGGTGCGCTGCGATATTGCTCCCAGCCGGGATGCGATTCGCGATGCGGGACGCGCCCGCTCGCGATGCGCATCTCGGCTCCCGTACCTGACCCGTTCCCAGTCTGTGTTGTCCCTGTGCGCGCGGCCCCGCTCCTTAGGGCGCGCGCGCGCCGGGTCTCTGCAATTTAAATCTCCCTGATTAGTTTCCACCTGTGCACTCCCTATTTATACCTCACTTCCCCTGCACTCCCTGGCCGGATATTGTTGCCCTTGTGCCAAAGAAAGCCTTTCCTTGAGTGTTCCTAGCCTGTGTTCCAGACCTCCTGCCGTTGCCCCTGACTACGATCCTTGCTGCCTGCCCTGACCTTCTGCTACGTCCGACCTTGCTCTTGCCTTATCCCTTGTACCATGCCTATCTCAGCAGTCAGAGAGGTTGAGCCGTTGCCGGTGGATACGACCTGGTTGCTACCGCCGCTGCAAGACCATCCCGCTTTGCGGCGGGCTCTGGTGAAAACCAGTAGCTACTTAGAACCGGTCCACCGACACGGTCCACGCCAATCCATCTCTGACACAGAGGATCCACCTCCAGCCTGCCGAATCGTGACAAAAAGTTTGAATCACCCGGCATTTCCAAGAATAAAAAAACCACAGTGTAAATAAAAATAAACATATGTGGTATCGCCGCGTGCGGAAATGTCCAAATTATAAAAAATATACCGCTTTTTAAACCCCACGTTCAATGACGTACGCGCAAAAAAATTCCAGTCCAAAATAGCGCAATTTTGATCACTTTTTATATCACAAAAAAGTGAATAAAAAGTGATCAAAAAGTCTGATCAGAACAACAATGATACCACTATAAACTGCAGATCACAGCGCAAAAAATTAGCCCTCATAGCACCCTGAACACAGAAAAATAAAAAACCTATAGGGGTCAGAAGATGACCATTTTAAACGTATACATTTTCCTGCATGTGTTCATGATTTTTTTCTGAAGTGATACAAAATCAAACCTATACAAGTAGGGTATCATTTTAACCATATGGACCTACAGAATAAAGATAAGGTATCATTTTTGCCGAAAAATGTGCTGCGTAAAAACGGAAGCCCCCAAAACTTACAAAATAGTGTTTTTTCATCAATTTTGTCGCACATTGATTTTTTTCCCGTTTCACCGTAGATTTTTGGGTAAAATGACTAATGTCATTACAAAGTAGAATTAGTGACGCAAAAATAAGCCATCATATAGAATTTTAGGTGAAAGTTTTAAAGAGTTATGATTTTTTAAATTTTAGAAGGAAAAATTGAAAATGAAAAAACGGAAAAAGCCGGGTCCTTAAGGTTAAAGTATGAGGTGTGACTGACCAGTCATTAGCATTAGAGAATACACAGGAAAGCTGGGTAATCCAGAATGCTCTGAGCAAAGTGCTGTTTATTAGAAGTGATCATCCTTATAGGTATACGTCATAGATTATGTTGCTTCTGCATGCATAACACTTAACTAGAGACACTTGTTAATTAAAGGGGTACTCCAGGGAAGTTAAGAAAAATAAAAATGCCCCAAAGCCACCACAATACCTGTTCTGTGTCCCCTGTAGTTATCCTTGTGATTTTGCCAGTTCCTGTGGCCCCTGTTGTCTCCTGAATATTCTTTTTTCTTACTTGACGCTCAGACTACAACTCTCAGCAGTCAGTGCGGCTCTGTGTAATGGCTGCCAGCCAATTGCTGTTACTATCTGTGTGCATGCTGTGTTATTGTAAACACAGTCAGCAGCACACACTGTACAAGTCTTTTCTTTCAAACTATCCTTCCTCCCCAGCAAGAAATCATACTATGCTCTGAATGGCAGCAGTCAGTGATTAGATCTACAGAAGACAAAGAGCAGTGTTATGTGCTGAGTTGTGACTGAGAATCTTCACAGGAGACACTGGGCTGTTTCTCTCCCGGCAAGATCCTCACACAGGAACGGGTGGGGAGATGTGGCTGTCAAGACCCCTAGACAAAACAGAAATCACGTGGTGTTTGTCTTCCAGGAGAGTGGGGGCTAGTGAGGGTTTTGCACAAAGACAAGGTGGATCTGATAATGACTTCTTCCTCTCACTCCCTGCATGTATATGACAGCTGAAAGAGGGAAACTGCTGTATATAGCTAATGATTTCTACTGCAAATTGCATATGTATATTATTAAATAGACAAACCTTCCTCCGCCACCATCACCAAAGCCTATTGCTTTGATTTAAATGCAGATAACATGTTATGTTTTTCCAGCAGTACACGACTCTCTGCAAACACATCACTTATGTGTCAAGAGAAAAGAAATGAGAGAATTGTATAACAATGTAACTATCATGCAGAAATTGTATCACATTTAGTGTGCTATCATAACCATTAAAACAGATTGCAAATATGTTCAGATAAAAAAAAAAAGATACAGTACATCGGGGATACATTATTAATGTTTATACAGTGGGGCAAAAAAGTATTTAGTCAGCCACCAATTGTGCTTAAAAAAATGAGAGAGGCCTATAATTTTCATCATGGGTATACCTCAACTATGAGAGACATAATGAGAGGGGGACCTAGTGAATGACCTGCAGAGAGCTGGGACCAAAGTAACAAAGGCTACCATCAGTAACACACTATGCCACCAGGGACTCAAATCATGCCGTGCCAGACGTGTCCCTCTGCTTAAGCCAGTACATGTCCAGGTCCGTCTGAAGTTTGCTAGAGAGCATTTGGATGATCCAGTTTTTGTAAAAACTCAACTCGACGTGTTTGGAGGTGAAAGAATGCTGAGTTGCATCCAAAGAACACCATACCACTGTGAAGCATGGGGGTGGAAACATCATGCTTTGGGGCTGTTTTTTGCTACGGGACCAGAATGACTGATCCGTGTAAAGGAAAGAATGAATGGGGCCATGTATCATGAGATTTTGAGTGAAAACCTCCTTCCATCAGCAAAGGCATTGAAGATAAAATATGGCTTAGTCTTTCAGCATGACAATGATCCCAAACACATCGCCTGGGCAATGAAGGAGTGGCTTCGTAAGAAGAATTTCAAGGTCCTGGGGTGGCCTAGCCAGTCTCCAGATCTCAACCCCATAGAAAACCTTTGGAGGGAGTTGAAAGTCCATGTTGCCCAGCGACAGCCCCAAAACATCACTGCTCTAGAGGAGATCTGCATGGAGGAATGGGCCAAAATACCAGCAACACTGTGTGAAAACCTTGTGAAGACTTACAGAAACTGTTTGACCTTTGTCATTGCCAACAAAGGGTATATAACAAAGTATTTAGATGAACTTTTGTTATTGACCAAATACTTATTTTCCACCATAATTTGCAAATAAATTCTTAAAAAGTCAGACAATATGATTTTTGGGATTTTTCTCCCCTCATTATGTCTCTCATAGTTGAGGTATACCTATAATGAAAATTACAGGCCTCTCTCATCTTAATAAGTTGGAGAACTTGCACAATTGGTTGCTGACTAAATACTTTTTTGCCCCACTTTACAACTAATATGTGACTACTTTAAGTTATATATATACTCAACAGGGATTTTTAGCATTCAAACAGGACAGAAGGCTATATGCATCATTATACTCTCTTGCCCGGACTGCATAAAAACAAAACTGTCAGGTTTGCTGATTACAACCAATCACAGCTCAGCTATCATGTTACTAGAACTCCTTACGATATGAAAGTTGAGCTATGATTGGTTGTTATTGGCAAAGTCACAGAAGAATGTAGAATTGGCTCAATTAATACTAAAAGAGTACCTGTCATCATCTAAACTTTCCCTGATCCCCCTTCCCATCTGTCCCCTTCTCTAACTATGCCTATCCCTGTGTTTATTGAGGTTTAAAACGCTGTGGAAATACATTTTTTCATCCCTCTTCATTAGCTCAGGAGCACTGTCTTTCTGAGGGGTGGAAGGAGGCGGGTCCTGGCAGGCATGATGTCACATGAAGCCTGGCTGGGGCTCTGCTTCTGCCAGTCTTCCTGTATGCTGCTCTCCCTCTGCAGCAGTGTTTCCCAACCAGGGCACCTCCAGCTGTTGCAAAACTACAACTCCCAGACAGCCAACAGCTGTCGTGACATGCTGGGAGTTGTAGTTTTGCAACAGCTGGAGGCACCCTGGTTGGGAAACACTGCTCTGCAGTGTGCATACAGACTAAGTACAGTGGATGGATTGCAGCCTGTATCTCTCTCTCTCCTGTGTCTCTCTGCACTAAAAAGTCAATGCTGAGAACCAGGGGCTGAGGGAGCAATTACAGAGGCAGTAATTAAGATGAATGTCAGGGGGGGGGGGCACAGAGCAGGGAGTGCAGTGAGATAATACAATGTATAAGATAACGTGTGGTGAGGGGCAGGGAGAACACAGAGCAGGGGGAGGTGACTGACTGTTATATGAGAGGCATGTGCAGGCTTGTAGCTCACAGTACTGAACTTCCTGTGGAAGGACCAGAGCCCTTCAGCATTAGTCCTAAAAGCTGTATACTTACTATGAAAAGTATAGGATGCTGCTTGCAGACCAGTCATAGAAGAGTGACCCCTAGTGGCCAAAAATATAAAATGAAAAAACTGGTATAAATATTAATATTTTTTAATGAAGATATATTACAATATCTCTTCATTAATGATTATGAACAACATATTAAAAGTTTTTGTTGATGACAGGTACTCTTTAACCTTTTAATAGATTACATATAAAATAGTGTCCTCAAATTAACACAATAGTGAATGCAAAAATGACAAGAGGTCATATATGCAACAACATGCCAAGTTCCAATTCTCACCTCCTCACCGATCGCTGCTACCGATTGGTGAGAAGGTGAAACTGCTATCCGGACCCCTCTCCTAATATCATGCTATGACTATTGGTTTATGAGTGTATGGTCCCCATTGGACCAACCAACTTCTTTTGTCATTGGCAGTTATTTTGTATGTCCAGCCATTTATTGTGCATTGTTTCTCCTGCTTATTTTCCCCTGAGGAACCCCTGATTGTTTGGGTGTGTATCAGTATAAAAAAAAAAGTGGGGAAACGTCATGTGACTGTTGTCTCAATACATAAGGATTATGATTGCAGTTTGCAGGAATTTACGTACTTGCCAGGTTGGGTGTGCTAGGGTGACGCATAGGCCTGGTACGCACGGCCCTGGTACCCTATGTTGAACTTGGCATTTCGTTTCATATACGACCTCTTGTAATTTTTGTATTCACTGTTGTGTTCATTTGAGGACACTATTTTATATGTAATTTTATTAAATGTTAAAGGGATGCTCCCCTAGAAAACATTTTTAAGTGAACTGTTGCCAGAAAGTGAAACAGATTTGTAAATTACTGCTATTTAAAAATCTTAATCCTTCCTGTACTTGTCAGCTGATGTATACTACAGAGAAAGTTATTTTCTTTGTAAATTTCCTTTCTGTCTGACCACATGGCTCTCTGCTGATACCTTTGGCCATTTCAGGAACTTTCCAGCATAGGAGCAAATCCCCATAGCAAACCTATCCTGCTCCAGACAATTCCTAAAATTGACCGAGGTGTCAGCAGAGAGCACTGTGGTCAGACAGAAAGGAAATTCAAAAAGAAAACAACTTCCTGTGGCGCATATAGCAGCTGATAAGTACTGGAAGGATTAAGATTTTTAAATAGAAGTCATTTACAAAGCTGGTTAACTTTCTGGTACCAGTTGATGTAAAAGAAAATGTTTTCCAGGGGAGTACCCCTTTAAGTTTTAATTGAGCCAATACCACATTCTTCTGTGACTTTTCTCCAGTATTGCCCTACGTTGTATCATTGTATCCTGGTTTTCTGTGACATTGTTATGGGCAAACCCAGACAGTTTTGGTTTTAGGCAAAATGATGAATCTAGGCCTCTGAGTGTAGGTAAGTCATTGGGTTTTGCAGTTTTTGTACACCTCACAGTGCCAAACCACAAAGATGAGTTATGCAAAATGACAGTCTCTGATACACTGACAAATAGATCTGCTGCTGTAGTTTTCAAGACTTTAAAGTTTTGAATTAATTGATGCATCTTTTGTGCACTTATAGTTTATGATTATTAAATGTTGGATAAACAAGATATGTTATTGAGGATCCATCACCTCTCCTATCATCTATTTTAGTAATTACTTGTGTTTATGGAAAAAATTATTTCTAGAAACTTAATAAATAAATTGACATTTGGGTATTCCAAGTTAGACTTTGTATGGACCCCCCCCAACACTGCTGAATCAGTGCTGATAGAGCCAGACACACCGCTTTGGCAAGGAGAAATGGTAACACCCAGTTGTCAATTTATTTATAAATATTATGGAGGAATTACAAAAGAACAGCACACCACAGAGTTATTAGAAAATATATTGTACTCCAGAATTGTTTCTTCATGGTAAATGCTTGTATTTCCTACAAGAGACAGGTCTTCAGTGGTGCTCTTTAAAGGGACTGCATATTTTAAAGACTACGGTATATACACCTTCTAGCAATGGTTTTTTAAACTAACAAATTACAATTAATCTTGATAAACTGGATACTACCATTGTGCATATGCAGCTCTGCTTCATAAACCATATCTTGCAAAATACAAATCAATGTTAGAGGTGACACTGAAGCATATAGCCTAGTTTATTGAGAGAGGGGAGGAAGGGCTAAACAGAGCATACTTCAAGGGAAACACCCACTAAGGTGTGCAGCACTATAAGCAGGTCATACTAGACAAAGGAGGTAAATTATAAGTGCTACGGAAACGGCAATAGCACAGTGCAACCTCTTAATGTACATGGATACATACAGCATCTAAACCTATTTAAAGGGGTACTTCGGTGAAAAACTTTTTTTTTTTCTTTCTTTAAATCAACTTGTGCCAGAAAGTTAAACAGATTTGTAAATTACTTCTATTAAAAAATCTTAATCCTTCCTGTACTTATTAGCTGTTGAATACTACAGTGGAAATTATTTTCCGTTTGAAACACAGAGCTCTCTGCTGAATCTCGAGCACAGTGCTCTCTGCTGACATCTCTGTCCATTTTAGGAAGTGTCCAGAGTAAAAGGAAATCCCCATAGCAAACATATGCTGTTCTGGACAGTTCCTAAAATGGACAGAGATGTCAGCAGAGAGCTCTGTGCTCGTGATGTCAGCAGACAGCTCTGTGTTTCAAAAAGAAAAGAATTTCCGCTGTAGTATTCAGCAGGTAATAAGTACAGGAAGGATAAAGATTTTTTTTAATAGAAGTAATTTACAAATCTGTTTAACTTTCTGGCACCAGTTGATTTAAAAGAAAAATATAAGTTTTTCACCGGAGTACCCCTTTAAGGTTTAATATACAGAGTATGTATGGTGTTCTTCTATTTGGCCCAAAATGGTCAAAGGGGTGAGCATGTTGCATTTCAACTGCCTGGACCTTTGTTTTTTTGTTTGTTAACCCCTTAAGGACGCAGGACGTAAATGTACGTCCTGGTGAGGTGGTCCTTAACGCACCAGGACGTACATTTACGTCCTAAGCATAACCGCGGGCATCGGAACGATGCCCGTGTCATGCGCGGCTGATCCCGGCTGCTGATCGCAGCCAGGGACCCGCCGGCAATGGCCGACGCCCGCGATCTCGCGGGCGTCCGCAATTAACCCCTCAGGTGCCGGGATCAATACAGATCCCGGCATCTGCGGGAGTTCGCGATTTAAATGAACGATCGGATCGCCCGCAGCGCTGCTGCGGGGATCCGATCATTCATAACGCCGCACGGAGGTCCCCTCTCCTTCCTCCGTCCGGCTCCCGGCGTCTCCTGCTCTGGTCTGTGATCGAGCAGACCAGAGCAGAAGATGACCGATAATACTGATCTGTTCTATGTCCCATACATAGAACAGATCAGTATTAGCAATCATGGTATTGCTATGAATAGTCCCCTATGGGGACTATTCAAGTGTAAAAAAAAAGTAAAAAAATGTAAAAGTAAAAGTAAAAAAAAAGTGAAAAATCCCCTCCCCCAATAAAAAAGTAAAACGTCCGTTTTTTCTTATTTTACCCCCAAAAAGCGTAAAAAACATTTTTTATAGACATATTTGGTATCGCCGCGTGCGTAAATGTCCGAACTATTAAAATAAAATGTTAATGATCCCGTACGGTGAACGGCGTGAACGAAAAAAAATAAAAAAAGTCCAAAATTCCTACTTTTTTAATACATTTTATTAAAAAAAAAATTATAAAAAATATATTAAAAGTTTTTTATATGCAAATGTGGTATAAAAAAAAAGTACAGATCATGGCGCAAAGAATGAGCCCCCATACCGCCGCTTATACGGAAAAATAAAAAAGTTAGAGGTCATCAAAATAAAAGGATTATAAACGTACTAATTTGGTTAAAAAGTTCGTGATTTTTTTTAAGCGCAACAAGAATATAAAAGTATGTAATAATGGGTATCATTTTAATCGTATTGACCCTCAGAATAAAGAACACGTCATTTTTACCATAAATTGTACGGCGTGAAAACGAAACCTTCCAAAATTATCAAAATTGCGTTTTTCGTTTTAATTTCCCCACAAAAATAGTGTTTTTTGGTTGCGCCATACATTTTATGATATAATGAGTGATGTCATTACAAAGGACAACTGGTCGCGCAAAAATCAAGCCCTCATACTAGTCTGTGGATGAAAATATAAAAGAGTTATGATTTTTAGAAGGCGAGGAGGAAAAAATGAAAACGTAAAAATTAAATTGTCTGAGTCCTTAAGGCCAAAATGGGCTGAGTCCTTAAGGGGTTAAAGGGGTATTCCAGGCAAAAACTTTTTTTTATATATCCACTGGCTCCGGAAAGTTAAACAGATTTGTAAATTAAATGAAAAGAAAATATATAACCAATCCTTCTAGGATTTTACCTCGAAGGGTACACAATGAATTCAAAAATAATATAGAGAAATTTCAATTGATATAAATTTTATTAAACATATATAAAGCAGTTGATGAAATTGTATAAAATTATTCTAATCCTGGCACAGATATATTATAGGTGAATATTCCACTGGGCCCTAGTGGTATTGATCACCTAAAGTGGGAAGACTTTGTTCTAACAATGATAGATAATAGAAAAATTAATAAAAAAAAATTAAGTAATAAAAAATTATTAAAAAATTATTAAAATATACCGGTCTGAAAAAGGTATTATGTCCTTCTCTGGTGCAGCTGATATAATATCTTAGCGATGAATAGATGGACAAGTAGTGTATCCACTAAGCAGTTGATTTTTTCAGTCTATTGGCTAATACAGGCTTGGTCTGGTCTGTATTGGATACTGCTGTTACAATGTATCTCACCCGCTCCTGGCGCTCGATGTTGTCTCCGTCCACCATACGCCGGCTGCGCTGGCACAGGGCTGTCACTTGTGCAGAGTTTTACTTGTGCAGGGGTACGTTTGGCACAACGTCCCCAGTGGCCTCCGTGTTGCTCCTGTGATGGTATTGCAGGGCGGGCGCAGCGCTGGCGTCCCTCGTGGTGGATGATGATGGAGAGTGGTGATTTCTCAGGGCGGGTGGAAGATGGATCTTTCCCAGCAGATTCAGGTTAGTGGAAAATCGCGGTGTGAGTCCAGATCGGACTGCAGCTGTGGTGATTGTTGCTTCCAATAAATAGCAAGTCTCTATGCCAGGTTCACACCATCGATATATAGCAAGGTGCGGCAATTGACCTAGACGCGTTTCAGGGTTCTTTTGCTAAATTGCATGACCCTTTCTTCAGTAGGAGAAATAAAGAATGACTCATTCTTTATTTCTCCTACTGAAGAAAGGGTCATGCAATTTAGCAAAAGAACCCTGAAACGCGTCTAGGTCAATTGCCGCACCTTGCTATATATCGATGGTGTGAACCTGGCATAGAGACTTGCTATTTATTGGAAGCAACAATCACCACAGCTGCAGTCCGATCTGGACTCACACCGCGATTTTCCACTAACCTGAATCTGCTGGGAAAGATCCATCTTCCACCCGCCCTGAGAAATCACCACTCTCCATCATCATCCACCACGAGGGACGCCAGCGCTGCGCCCGCCCTGCAATACCATCACAGGAGCAACACGGAGGCCACTGGGGACGTTGTGCCAAACGTACCCCTGCACAAGTAAAACTCTGCACAAGTGACAGCCCTGTGCCAGCGCAGCCAGCGTATGGTGGACGGAGACAACATTGAGCGCCAGGAGGGGGTGAGATACATTGTAACAGCAGTATCCAATACAGACCAGACCAAGCCTGTATTAGCCAATAGACTGAAGAAATCAACTGCTTAGTAGATACACTACTTGTCCATCTATTCATCACTAAGATATTATATCAGCTGCACCAGAGAAGGACATAATACCTTTTTCAGACCGGTATATTTTTTTAAATTTTTTAATAATTTTTTATTAATTAATTTTTTTTATTAATTTTTCTATTATCTATGATTGTTAGAACAAAGTCTTCCCACTTTAGGTGATCAATACCACTAGGGCCCAGTGGAACATTCACCTATATATATCTGTGCCAGGATTAGAATAATTTTATACAATTTCATCAACTGTTTTATATATGTTTAATAAAATTTATATCAATTGAAATTTCTCTATATTATTTTTGAATTCATTGTGTACCCTTCGGGGTAAAATCCTAGAAGGATTGGTTATATATTTTCTTTTCATATATAATTTACAAATCTGTTTAACTTTCCGGAGCCAGTGGATATATAAAAAAAAGTTTTTGCCTGGAATACCCCTTTAAAGCTTTTGCCAAAGCTTTCTGTTTTTTAATTTCTCTGCAACTTCTGATCCCGTCGCCCTCTGAAGAAAGACTTGACGGAATCCCCATAGACTTGTATGGAACTAGTATGGAGCAAGTCACAGGATCAGAAGTTGCTTGGAAATGTTAACAGAAAGCCTTGCACTGGGGCAGTCATTAGAGGTACCCTTTAAGCTGCCACTTGAACTATCTGAAAGGGGCTTACCTCTCATTTGAGAACACATGAAAACTATTTAGAAAAAC
Organism: Hyla sarda; assembly: GCF_029499605.1. Lineage (NCBI taxonomy): Eukaryota > Metazoa > Chordata > Amphibia > Anura > Hylidae > Hyla > Hyla sarda. Next base: position 80,363,948 of record NC_079193.1, on the reverse strand, counting down.
TATAATCCCTAAAAGTAAGTATTGGTTTCCATGCTAGATTTAAAGGGGTACTTCGGTGAAAACCTATTTTCTCTTAAATCAACTGGTGGCAGAAAGTTAAACATATTTGTAATTTACTTGTATTAAAAAATCTTAATCCTTCCTGTACTTATTAGCTGCTGAATACTACAGAGGAAATTCTTTTCTTTTTGGAATGCTCTCTGATGACGTCACAAACACAGTTCTCTCTGCTGACGTTATTATAATAATAATAACACTTTATTTATTGTTGTCCTTAGTGGGACTTGAACCCAAGTCCCCAGCACTGCATGGCAGCAGTGCTAACCACTGAGCCACCATGCTACCCTTAGCATACATCTGCTAAAATGGACAGAGATGTCAGCAGAGAGCACTGTGCTCGTGATGTCATCAGTGTTCAGCAGCTAATAAGTACTGGAAGGATTAAGATTTTTTACTAGAAGTAATTTACAAATATGTTTAACTTTCTGCCACCAGTTGATTTAAAAGAATAAGGTTTTCACCAGAGTACCCCTTTAACCTATGAAGGAACAGGGCACCATTGCAGATTAAACATTCTGTACGTCTTCTAAGTAATGAAGGTGCATTATTACAATCCTCTCTGCAGATTTTATGTTAATATACATTTTTGCTTTCTCAGTTGCACATGCATCATTGTTCATTCAGAATTCATCTGTCACCGCTTGCTGTATAGTCCTGATGCTGGTATTCTCCTATAAAAATGAAATAGAACAGATTTGGCATGGCTGGCTTACAGTAAGTCTGGATGGTGTGTGATTTCCCAGCTTTATTGTACAGCTTAAAGGGGTTGTCGAGGATTAGAAATACATTCCTGCTTTCTTCCAAAAACAGTGTCCTATCTTTCTATAGTATTCCACAGTGTAATGCTTGATATCATGGATGAATAGGCATTAGCTGTAATACAAGCTGTGAATACAGTGTTATGTTTGGAAAGGATCAGCCATGTTTTTATCTTCCTAGACAACCCTTAATGTGAATTTCTGCCTTTTAACACTAATTTCTGCTATGATTTTTATAATACTTGGGGCTCAGTTTTTGTGATACAAAGCCACAAAGACCTTGCGTCTTATACACACTTCGAGGCTATGTGCATGGTATTTGTGACTGGTTTTGGGGCCATTTTATGTACTAAAAATGGCAGCCCCAAAATCCACCATTTTTTCGCTACCATTGAACACAGTATTGCAGACATAAAATTAAATGTTAAGCCCTTTGGCCATTTACATGCCAAAATACAGCATACTTTTAGCGTCAAGTTGAAAGTTGTATTATGAGCCTTTTGAAAATAGATGTTTTGGGCTTTAGCTTTTGCTTTAAATCAAAAAACAGTTTAAAATACATTCCATGAACAGCACAGAAAATTTTCCAAAAGCAGAAATTTTTTTTAGACAGTTTTGCAAAAATACACTTTTTTTTTTTGGCATAAACTACATCCCAAAAATCTTAATGTGCACAGAATTAAAGTAGTCATAGAATTAAATGATTATTCTGGTTGCCTGTGACCAATTTAGGAAGAGCTAGTAACAGCCCTTTTTACATTTCAGTTCATTACATGCAGTAAGCTTTTCAGCTTCCACTAGTGATCACTGCAGGCAGCCAGAATTCTGATTTCACATTGTAGTTAGGATTTTATGGCAAAACTCAGCATTTAATTCCTGCTAAATAAAGGGACTCCAGACGGAAACCTGATATCGCCATTAATGGGACCCCTGGGGATCTGTTTGTGTCTGATTGGCAACAGTTTTTCGGCCTTAAACAAAATCTGCAATGGAGGCACCCGAACACAGCCTTAGAATGAGATGTGAACGAGGCCGTAAAGGGAAATTGACCATAGGTTCATCCGCTCTCTAACCCTGTGTATCTGGAGCCAAATTACAATGAGATATCACTTACCCGGATCGTGGTCCAGTATTGGAGATAAATGTCATAGCTGGCATTGCTAATCTGAAAATGTTCGGCTTTGCCTAATGGAGGCGGGGCCCGGCATTCCTATCTATATGCCCTCCTTATGAATATTTATGGTGCCCCTTTGCCCATGTGAGTGTGAGGTAAGCGGGCATATTGGTGCAGGGGTGATGGAGGCAGGGAAGCTGGGTATTCCAGGTCCTGCCTCCTTTGTGCAGAGCCAGCCATTTCTAGATTAGCAATGCTGGCTAATACAATGGGTATCTCCGGAATCGGACTGCGGATTCAGGTAAGTGATACCTCGTTGTAATCCGGTTCATCTGCACTATAACTTTGTGTATTGGGTTCAGTGCGGGTGAACCAGGTGTCAGTTTCCCTTTAAGTAGCATGTTGGTTTTTGGTTGTTACTCAGCTGAAATTTACAGATCTTATCATCTAAACCATAGATATTAAAGTTCAGTAAACTATCTAAGTACTTCAATGCTTATCCATTGTTTGGGAGCTTCCTTAAAGCATTAATGACTAGAACAGTGCTATCTTGGCTCATATATAGCTAGCGCGTGGCTTGATGTACATATCCATATTTAGCCTTTTCTACCCACATACACTTCAGTGTGAGTGTTGCTGTGGTTTACAAGAGTAGTATGAGTGATGCAATAATTATATATATATTTCTAGTTCAAGTGTTATATTATTGCTCACAGGTATTCTGCTATGGAGTGGTTATTATTTTAGCAGATCTGGCGAATCTTGCAAGCACGGCATTAACTATAACCATACAGAAAGATTGGATCGTAGTTATCACGGGAGATAACAGAAGTCAACTGGCGGGTGAGAGTTGTAAAAATAGAGTATTTAAGAATTAAATTTGTTCTTCGAGACATTAAAACTGCTTAAAAATATTTCTGCATTCTCTACTATCTGCGCAGTTGTCTGACAGCCAGACAGCCAACCTAAGTTATGGGAAATCGGTTATATGTGCTCACAATATGTAAAAAGAACAAAAAAAAAAAAAAAAACAGACATATTTTTTTTACATCTGCGTAAGTAAGAGACAGGTCACCTTTTTACACGGCTGGGAAAAATGTGTCTTTTTTTTAACATATTGTGTGCACAGACAGCCGATTTCTCCAAGACTACACGGAGCATTAATGTCAAAAATACGGACACAAAATTTGCACGATTTAACAGACGTATTTTTTTTTTTACAATGATATACGCCTAAAAATACACTGTGTTAGCCTAGCTTAAGCAGAAAAAAACAAACAAACAAAAAAAAATGTAAAAATGTTTTACTTTGCATAGCCATATTCTTTATATTTTTTGTCTGTGGAGCTGTGTGAAGGCATGTTTTCTGCCCGGTGAGCTGCACATTTTATTGGTACCTTTTTTGGGGTAGATGGGACTTTTTTTGTTTGCTTTTTACTTCATGTTTCATGAAATCGGAGGTGACCCAAAAACGATTTTTCGGACACGGTTTTCCATGTTTGTACAGCATTGGGCCTGCAGGATAAATAACATTATATTATGATAATTTTCCTATGTGGCAATGCCAATTATGTAATTTTTTATTTTTGTAGTTTATATTTTTTATTGCAAAATGGGAATGGGATGGGAGGGCGCTTCTTTATACAGTCATGGCCATAAATGTTGGCAACCCTGAAATTTTCAGTAATTCTCACTGAAAAGGGTTTTGCTATACACATGTTTATTCCCTTTGTGTGTATTCAAACTAAACCAAAAAAAGGGAGTGGACATAATGTCACACCAAACTCCAAAAATAGGCTGGACAAAATTATTGGCACCCTTTAAAAAAAAATAAGATTGTTTCAAGCATGTGATGCTTCTTTATACTCACCTGGGGCAAGTAACCGATGTGGGCAATATAAAACTCACACCTGAAAGCAGATAAAAAGGAGAGAAGTTCACTTGGTCTTTGCATTGTGTGTCTGCGTGTGCCACACTAAGCATGGACAACAGAAAGAGGAGAAGAGAACTATCTGAGGACTTGAGAACCAAAATTGTGAATAAATATCAACAATCTCAAGGTTACAAGTCCATCTCCAGAGATCTAGATTTGCCTTTGTCCACAGGGCGCAACATTATCAAGAAGTTTGCAACCCATGGCACTGTAGCTAATCTCCCTGGGCGTGGACGGAAGAGAAAAATTGAAAAAAGCTGTCAACGCAGGATAGTCCGGACGGTGGATAAGCAGCCCCAAACAAGTTCCAAAGATATATAAGCTGTCCTGCAGGCTCAGGAAGCATCAGTGTCAACATGAACTATATGCGTTGACATTTAAATTAAATAAAATGCTATTTAAATTAAATGAAACGCTACTGACACAAAGACATAAAAAACAAGACTACATTAATGTGATCTAAACATTTGTAGGAAAATGTTATGTCTGTTATTCAAAAACTGAAACTGAATTATTCATTTATTCTTGCTTTTGGGACATATTCTTTGATGCTTTGGTTATGCTTAAGGCTGTATGAATATGGATGAATTTGTTGTTTGAGCTTTTATAATCAGTATACCCTTAGATGTAACATTTCCTCAGTTTTTAATTATTGCCATTTAATTGTGTTATGAACAAAAACTAAACATACAAAATTAATAAGATATTATAACCATTTGTGGATTTTTTTCAAAAATAACTAACTCTAAAATAGAACACCCATAATCAGTGACGTATTTACCAATAAGCCAAGAAAAAACCAATCAGAGCTCAGCTTTCATTTTACCTTTGGATCTGTGATCTTCTGTATGGAGCAAAAATTATCCAAAACCAGCACTTATGTCTGTGACAACTTACCATGGACATAAGTGCTGTCCCATTGATAAATAGGACTTTCCTGATGGATTCTGGCTGGAGATTATGTTTAGTCCTCCGATGTTTGAACTGTGCCCAGCAAAACCCAGTGGAATGGAACAATGAAATTTGTGTAAGGATTCTCCATAGTGTGAATGGGGCTTAAGGCAGCATGATAAATCTCCCCCCGTGAACCTATGTGTAGTACTATTTCTCTCTCTTTACATATACTATAGAGTTCATACAACATTCATATTGTACTATTCATAGAGTGCATACAGGATACTTGTAGAGTACTAATACTTTTGGAGCGCATACAGGAAGAATAAAAAGGAACAAATAATAATATTAAAAAGAAAGAAGAATTGGTGGGGACAGTGGAGAAGAAAATTCAGGAAAATGAGATCCCACATCACTATGTAGTTAGGGAGATCTTTGCAGCTAAGGGATTAGTTTCTATACAGGTCTGTGGAGGAAGATAGGAGAACTCAGCTTTAAAAAACTAGGGATGCTGAGTTACCAAATGCCAGATAACAAAGCATCCTGGGAAATACAGCTGATTGACTGGCACATGGTTCACTTTGGTGTCAACACACAGAAAGTAAAGAGACTAGTGCTGCAGACAAATTATACTTGAGAGAGGTGTGTATAACTCCAGGGCTTTATCATTTTCCATTTGTGAGTTAATCCCTTTAAGCAATATATGAGGATCTGCGCTGAGTTGAATAAAACATTCAATATTTGAGAATGCAGCTGTAGATAAATAGTTAAAACTGGAACGTTACACCAGAAAAAGTCCCCATGCAGCCAGGGGCATATCTACAGTTCATGTTGTCCTGAGCACTCAGGCTGAATACACCCTATTAGGGTAATTCCACAAGCATTGGCATTTTTTGTGTAAATCTGTCACAAAATATGCAGCAAAACCACATGTTTGCCATTTTTTTGCAGATTTACCATGGATCTCACATCTACACAAAGTGCTTAAATCAATCATTAATCCACATTTTTTTTTTTTTTTTTTTTTTTTTTTTATACTCACTAGTGCTATCCCCCTCAACACTGCCACCCTAGGCACAGACCCAAAGGTGCCTAATGGCAAATAAAGCCATTGCATGTAACCTCAACCTTATGTATAGCTGGCAAAGCTTGTTATAAATCCCAGGATTACTGCAACACAACTTCAATGTCTCCCTATTGATCAGTGGTCATAAGTGACTTGGTGAAAATCACAAATGTTTCAAAATGGTTGCCTGTGACTTTTTTCCATGACATACAGTGGGGGTAAAAAAAAGGTTTTAGTCTGCCACCAATTGTGCAAGTTCTTCCACTTAAAAAGATGAGAGAGGCCTGTAATTTTCATCATAGGTATACCTCAACTATGAGAGACATAATGAGAAAAAAAATCCATAAAATCACATTGTCTGATTTTTAAAGAATTTATTTGCAATTTATGGTGGAAAATAAGTATTTGGTCAATAACAAAAGTTCATCTCAGTACTTTCTTATATACCCTTTGTTAGCAATGACAGAGGTTAAACTTTTCTGTAAGTCTTCACCAGGTTTGCACACATTGTTGTTGGTATTTTGGCCCATTCCTCCATGCAGATCTCCTCTAGAGCAGTGATGTTTTGGGGCTGTCGCTGGGCAACACGGACTTTCAACTCCCTACAAAGGTTTTTTATGGGGTTGAGATCTGGGGACTGACTAGGCCACTCCAGGACCTAAAAATGCTTCTTATGAAGCCACTCCTTCATTGCCTGGGCGGTGTGTTTGGGATTATTGTCATGCTGAAATACCCAGCCACATTTCATTTTCAATGCCCTTGCTGATGGAAGGAGGTTTTCACTAAAAATCTCACGATACATGGCCCTATTCATTCTTTCCTTTACACGGATCAGTCGTTCTGGTCCCTTAGCAGAAAAACAGCCCCAAAGCATGATGTTTCCACCCCCATGCTTCACAGTAGTTAAGGTGTTCTTTGGATGCAACTCGGCATTCTTTCTCCTCCAAACAAGACGAGTTGAGTTTTTACCAAAAAGTTCTACTTTGGTTTCATCTGACCATATGACATTCTCCCAATCCTCTTCTGGATCATCCAAATGCTCTCTAGCAAACTTCAAACGGGCCCAGACATGTACTTGCTTAAGCAGGGTAACACATCTGGCACTGCATGATTTGAGTCCCTGGCGGCGTAATGTGTTACTCATGGTTTGTTACTTTGTTCCCAGCTCTCTGCAGGTTATTCACTGGGTCCCCCTCATGTGGTTCTGGGATTTTTGCTCACGGTTCTTGTGACGAGTTGAGTTTTTAACAGAAAGTTCTACTTTGGTTTCATCTGACCATATGACCTTCTCCCAATACTCTTCTGGATCATCCAAATGCTCTCTAGCAAACTTCAGATGGGCCCGGACATGTACTGGCTTACGCAGGGGGACACGTCTGGCACTGCATGATTTGAGTCCCTGGCGGCTTAGTGTTGGTAGCCTTTGTTACTTTGGTCCCAGCTCTCTGCAGGTCATTCACTAGGTGCCCCCTTGTGGTTCTGGGATTTTTGCTCACCGTTCTTGTGATCATTTTGACACCATAGGGTGAGATCTTGCATGGAGCCCCACATCGAGGGAGATTATCAGTGGTCTTGTATGTCTTCCATTTTCTAATAATTGCTCCCACAGTTGATTTCTTCACACCAGGTAGAAGTAGTGGGAGTCGGCACTCGTCACCTTGGCGTGGTGCTCGTGGACAGGTAGGCAATAGGTAAGTGGAAGAAATCCCGGCGCACACACAATCTTGATGCAAATCACCTGAAGTGTTTATTCACAAGCGTACATAGTGATACAACAGCTCACAGGACGCGTTTTGGCCACCTCGTGGCGTTCATCAAAAGATCAGTTGATGAAGGCCACGAGGTGGCCGAAATGCGTCCTGTGAGCTGCTGTATAACTATGTACCCTTGTGAATAAACACTTCAGGTGATTTGCATCAAGATTGTGTGTGCCGGGATTTCTTCTACTTACCGATTTCTTCACACCAAGCTGCTTGCCTATTGCAGATTCAGTCTTCCCAGCCTGTTGCAGGTCTACAATTTTGTTTCTGGTGTCCTTCGACAGCTCTTTGATCTTGGCCATAATGGAGTCTGGAGTGTGACTGTTTGAGGTTGTGGACAAGCGTCTTTTATGCTGACGAACAAGTTGAAACAGGAGCCATTAATACAGGTTACGAGTGGAGGACAGAGGAGACTCTTAAAGAAGTTGTTACAGGTCTGTGAGAGCCAGAAATCTTGCTTGTTTTTAGGTGACCAAATACTTATTTCCCACCATAATTTGCAAATAATTTTTTTTTTAAATCAGACAATGTGATTTTATGGATTTTTTTAACTCATTGCGGGAGATTTATCAAAAGCCGTGCAAAGGAAAAGTTGCCCAGTTGCCCATAGCAACCAATCAGATTGCTTCTTTCATTTTGCAGAGGCCTTGTTTAAAATGAAAGAAGCGATCTGATTCGTTGCTATGGGCAACTGGGCAACTTTTCCTCTGGACAGGTTTTGATAAATCTCCCCCATTATGTATACTCATTATCATTTATACTCATTATCATCATGTCTCTCATAGTTGAGGTATACCTATGATGAAAATTACAGGCCTCTATCATCTTTTTAAGTGGGAGCACAATTGGTGGCTTACTAAATACTTTTTTGCCCCACTGTAACATTAAAATTAAAATGCAGTGAGTGTGGGCTATACCATGTTGCCTTGGAGCTCTTACCTTACAGTAGTTTACAACTATCTGCACATCCTCCTAACTACATGTATTTGTTTGCATAAATCTTTATTTGTGATCTCTGTCTCCAACTTATAGGTATGAATGCAACAGTGAGAAGAATGGATCAAGTAATAAATATCTTTGCCCCATTATCAGTGGGTCAAGTCATGACTTGGGCTTCTAATGTGGTTGGCTGTGGATTCATTCTTGGGTGGAATCTGGTTTCACTACTTGTGGAATTTATCTTCCTCTCCAGAGTTTATAAAATGGTACCTCAGCTGGCTGTAAAAGCACAGCAATCCATTGGAGAACATTACTTAGAACGACAACTGGAACTCCTAAATGTTCAAGGTACAGTATATTTCAGTGAATGGCATATAGAAGAATAGAGACTCGGAACTGCCCACTAATTCTGTGTGCTGGAGGCTATGATTCAAACACTCGGTCTGCACGTGGAAAATGACAGTCCGCAGTGCTACTTTGTCACAACAGTGTGTAAAATGATAGTCCGTTAGAGAAAAGAATGCACACACCCTACTGCTGACTCTTGCATGTGCTTTATTCCAAAGATGCCAAAAACATCACAATATTCCCAATGTGCATATTGGGAATATTGTGATGTTTTTGGCATTTTTGGAATAAAGCACCTGCAAGATTCAGCAGCAGGGTGAGTGCACTCATTCTTTTCTCTAATGGACTGACAGTATATTTTTTTTTTTTTAACTCGGTTTATTGAAAAGGAAATAAAAATTTACATAAGCAGCACAGTCGCAGAATTAGTCCACATACGACAATATAGTACAATGGCATCCAAATGGAACATCGGAGTGTGTAGCAGACAACGGAAAACGTCAGTGGATACAGCATACCAAACAATACAAACTTACATATAATAACCGGAACATACTCCTTCTCGAGCACTGTATCATAGCAATATACTTGACTGCACATGGGATAGTAATCAAATGAGTAAGCAAAAACATCAGGCAAGCATTCTGTAATAACCAACCGGCCAGCGTGACCCGGTAAGTAGTATGGCATAAAGTTATTATGAGATACTTAGAGCGAAGGTACAGTATTTAAAAGGGGGAACCAAAGGAACCAGAGGTCATCATAGATGTATATGCCGAGGGAGAATAACGGGTAAGAGGGGATCCACACCAAAGTCCCCACACCTTATTAAACTTATCAGGGCAGTTTCTATGCTTATAGACCAACTGTTCATAGTGGATAATGTTATTAACCAGGTTCTTCCATTGTGAAAGAGATGGGGTCTAGGAGCCATCCACCGTAAGGCAGTGGCTTTCCTAGCAAGGAAAAGCACCTCACGAAGGAATATTCTCACGTGATGCTGCCAGGACTCCTCTGGTAACACTCCAAAGAGGCAAACCAGGGGCTCCAAGGGTACCGGAATAGAGATAAGGGAGGATAAAAAACTGATAACCTCTTGCCAAAACAATTGAAGGAAGGGACACTGCCGCAACATATGCCAAAAGTCCGCATCCGGGGCATGGCACCTATGCCATGGAGTACCGGAGTAAGGTAACAATGATGAAGTATATACAGCTGAATAAGTTTATTATTGGAGATACAGAGATGTGAGGACAGCACCTCCGTCCAGTCCTCCGCAGTCAAAGAGGGAATATGCTCCCTCCAATACTCCTCAGCAGTGTCACTAAGTTTGGCAATTTTAGTTCTAGTGAGGTGGGTGTAAAGAATAGAGATCAAACCCCTCGGGCCTTGCGATCGTAGAACACCTATAAGTGGATAGTCAGAAATAGGAGGTCTAGGGGATGGAAACTGTGCATTCAGTGCGTGGCGGATTTGAAGATACTTATAGAATGCAGTGCAAGGTACCTAAAAGTCTTGCTGTACCTGAGAAAAGGTCTTAAGAGTATCCTTACTATACATGTCACCCAGTCTAGTAACCCCGTGTGCAGTCCAGAAAGGGGGGTCTACGGCATCAGTCAAGTGCGTAAAGTGGGGATTATGCCATAAAGGGAGATCGGCCTTAATGTCGGAATAGAAAACAGTTCACTGCGATTGTCGCCATACCTACAAAGCTAGTTTATGCAAGGGAAGCAATCTACGAGTACGGGGAGGGGCACCCTCCACAAACACCCTCAAGGAGGTAAAACCCAGATAATGAGCCAGATGGTGTTCTGAATTAGGAAGGGGATCAGATACAAGCCAATGCCTAATATATCGGAGCTGTCCCTCCAGATAATAACACTTAAAGTCAGGAAGTGCAGCTCCTCCCATATCCTTAGGACGCTGTAAAGTAGTAATGTTCAATTAAGACCTACCCGAACCCCAAATAAAGGGGATCAGTAATGAAGTAAGGGACTTAAAAAAGGAGACCGGGACCGGGTTGGAGGAGTGTTCTAACAAATAAAGGAGTTTAGGCAGTCATCTTAACTAAATTGATCCTACCAGAGACCGTCAAAGGGAGTGCTCCCCAAACCCTAAACTTATCCCTAACATAAGAGAGACTAGACTGACAGTATATTTTTAGTATAACTAGTATTATATACAGAGCAGCTGTGGAAAGTACAATGGAGGGAATTTATAATTTGTGTTACACAATTTTTTGGTGGTAAATAGTTGCACATTTTTGCGCAATGACAAATGTATACATGCTGTATTTAGACTCATTCAAGAAAACAACATGAATGTGGCATGGTTAGATTTTTGCAGCGGTTGAGGATGTATCAACTGCAATTTTTTTTAAATGGTCACAAATTTTTGAGCAACCTCACACCACAGAATAGGTGACAAATGTAAAATTGCTGGGGCCCCCAATGAGAACTAGAATGGCGTTTCCAAAAGTTACTCCCACCACCACAAAGCTAAAAATTCATTTTCAACTGCAGTGAAGAAATAGAAAAAAGTGCTAGTACCCCCATTCTATTGATTGGTGAGTGCCATATATATTAGAGATTGACCGATATCAATTTTTTAAGGCCGATACCGATAATCTGCGACCTTTCAGGCCGATAACTTATACCGATATTCCGGTATAAGTTATCGCTATTACACCCCCGCCCCCGGCCCCGCAGATCATTGATTTAAAGTGGGCGCTTTAAATCAATGAACTGCAACGGCTTTTGCGGGGCCAGAGACCGCCGCCCGCTTCTCTCCCCCTGCCTGTCCTGAGGTCCTCCCTAGTCCAAAACCACCACCGCTGCCCTATTGCCTCCCCCATCCCCGGTTTTACAATTACCTGTTCTCGGGGCCCGTGGTCCGCGCTACTTCTGGCTCCGGCGTCGTCCTGAGCTGTCACTGTGCGCACTGACGGTGACGTCGCGTTGAGGACGTCACTCGTCATTGCGCAATGCACAGGACACCGCAGGACGTCGCAGGTACAGGTAATTATAAAACCGGGGATGGGGGAGGCAATGGGGCGGCGGCGGTGGTCTCTTGCCGGGGAGGTAGGGCGGGGGGTCGGGGCATTATCGGCAAGGTAATTGCTGATATCGATAATGCCCAAAATTGTGATTATCAGACGATAATATTGGCCAAACCGATAATCGGTCCATCCCTAATATATATATATATATATATATATATATATATAACCTTGCCAATTTGGCCCCTCTAACCCATTGTGGGCTGGCTATCTTTGGTTAGCTAAGCCCTGAGAACTATAAATGTTCACCAAAAGCATCTTACAGTTATGGCTGCATAACCAGGCCCCCCATTAAACTTATTTCTAGATCTATTTGAAATGGGGATTTTTGTTGGACTCTAAGGTCCTTTTGGTGTGCCCAGGACCCACACACACTACATTCCCCTGCTGTAATATTTCTCTAAGTAGAGACCACATTATGTATGGTTGGCTGATCCATCATAGGAACTGTGTCTACTTTAAATGTTGGGAAACTTGTGACAAATCAAGATATATCCGTAAAATGGACGAAATGTTTAACAAGCCAATGTACTTAACATATAGGAGTAGAATAATTGTTCATCTGTCAATTAGTGTTTGAGAATGTCATACTACCTTTTTTCCCCCATTTATTTCCCTCTTTCCATCCAACCTTCTGAGAGTCTGAGAAGAGTTCAGAGTCCACTAGACTGTTCTTATTAGAATAGTATTAATTGGATTTATTTGTAACATCAAGGTTATGTGCTGTACTTTAAGGATCAGAAAACTTCTGGCCATTTTTCAGCCATGAAATTAACCCATTTTCATGAAGGTATTTTACAGTCATTTTTTGGACTAAAGCAAAAACTATAGGCCAAAAACAGCTCAAATAGGTGCCAAACTACAGCCATATTTTGGCACGTAAATTAATTACACATTTATTTTTTTAAATGGCCTTGGTATGTTAATTGACCATTGAAGTTCCATGTTCTATCTTAAGAAATTTGCCTCTAATAATATACTTTTATTTTGTAGGTGATCTGCCAATCTGCTCGGTCATAGGAGACTTTATTGGTACACCAGTCATTCCCAGTGTATCCCGTGAAGAGAAGCCCCGGACTCCAGAGCCCCCACCAGAACATACTTCAGCACTTCCAGTTTGCTTGCAAAAAGTACGCCGAATGTTGCGTACCTGTACAGATGGCTGGAAATCCTACTACAGACAATCTGTCTTTTTAGCAGGTTTAGGATTGGCCTTCTTGTACACCACAGTCCTGGGCTTTGATTGTATTACTACAGGTTACGCCTACACTCAGGGGATAAGTGGCTCTCTGCTCAGCATACTCATGGCCGTGTCTGCCATCTCAGGATTAATGGGCACATTTCTGTTTACCATACTAAGAAGACATTACGGCTTAGTGGTCACAGGAATTATATCCAGCTGCCTCCATGTTAGTTGTTTAATGCTTTGCGTATTTTCAGTCTTTGCTCCAGGAAGCCCGTTTGACTTGGGCATTTTCTCTGTCATTATGGGTGTGAATTCTTCTTCAAACACTGAGAAACTGCATCAGAACCAACTCCATATTTATCCATCTCAAGGGAATATTAACCAGCCTATCCTCCCAGACCGCTCCTCAATCCACTGGACTAACAATACTGTGCTGTTTGAGAGTGTACGTGCTGGCGACCATCCAGACTCCTATATCTCAATCATACTGCTGTTTTCAGGAGTAATATTGGCGAGAGTGGGTATGTTCACACTGGCTGCAATTTATTTTATACAATTTATAATGTAATCACAACACTCTAGGCTGTGTTCACACAGGTTTTTTTTGACAATTTTTTGGCTCTAAAATGACCATAAAATAGTTGTTTTACTGCTAAAAAATAAAAATCAATAGTAAAACGCTTGTTTGTTCATACATACAATTTATGCCTGTAATATTTAAAATTAAGCATCATGTGCTTTTTATGGCTGTTTAGAGCCATAAAATTGCCATTTTGTGAGTTTTTTTTGTCCATAACTTATACACATTAAAGAAGCAGTCTTGATTTTGCACACAAAAATGCATACAAATACAACCACAAAAAAAAAAAAAAAATCCCTAAAGAAACTTTTTTGAGAAATGCATGCCAAAATGTTGGAGATATATCAGGACTAGTAACTTGCAAAATTTGAGTTGTACCCATAACAACCAAATTTTACCATTTATGCCCAAGGCCCTTCTGAAAATTAAAGGAGTGGCTTTGGGCAACTCCTCCCTTTTTCCTTTGCATGGGTTTTGATAAATCGACAATTGTCAACTATGATCACTTAAATAATTTGTGCACATTTCAAAAGCAAAATGTTATCTATATGGAATTGGCATATCTTTATATAGCTCAGGTCATTGATTCTGTTAAAGTTCTTAAAGGGGTACTCCGCCCCTAGACATCTTATCCCCTATCCAAAGGATAGGGGATAAGATGTCAAATCGCCAGGGTCCCATTGCTGGGGACCCCCGGGATCTCCGTTGTGGCACCCCGCTATCATTACTGCACAGAGCACACTCGCTCTGTGCGTAATGACCGGCGATACAGGGGCCGGAGCTTCGTGATGTTACGGCTCCGCCTCCTCGTGACATCATGGCCCGCCCGGGGTGCCGCAACGGAGATCCCGGGGGTCCCCAGCAGCGGGACTCCGGGGATCTGACATCTTATCCCCTATCCTTTGAATAGGGGATAAGATGTCTAGGGGCAGAGTACCCCTTTAACACCTAATACTAGTGTACACTTGGCCCAGCATGCATTTTTTTTTTTTTTGAGAGATGCTTTGCTGCCCAACAGCTATCTGCTATGTGGACACCTTTACTTTCTGTTTAACTTGAAAAGTGATAGCTTGGATACTGAAATACATTTTTTATTGGTTTCCTAAAAGACTGTATATGTGTTTCTGGACCCGTCAGTTACTTCAGGCCCTTTAAATACACTGCACAAAAAAATAAAGGGAACACTAAGATAACACATTCTAGATCTGAATGAAGGAATTAATTAATCGTATGAAATACTTTTGTCTTTACATAGTTGAATGTGCTGACAACAAAATCACACAAAAATTATCAATGGAAATCAAATTTATCAACCCATGGAGGTCTGGATATGGAGTCACACTCAAAATCAAAGTGGAAAACCAAACTACAGGCTGATCCAACTTTGATGTAATGTCCTTATAACAAGTCAAAATGAGGCTCAGTAGTGTGCAAGGCCTCTACGTGCCCGTATGACCTCCCTACAACACTTGGGCATGCTCCTGATGAGGTGGCGGATGGTCTCCTGAGGGATGTCCTCCCAGACTTGGACTAAAGCATCTGCCAACTCCTGGACATTCTGTGTTTCAACATGGCGTTGGTGATGGAGCGAGAAATGATGTCTCAGATGTGCTCAATCGGATTCAGATCTGGGGAACAGATGGGCCAGTCCATAGCATCAATGCCTTCCTCTTGCAGGAACTGCTGACACACTCCAGCCACATGAGGTCTAGCATTGTCTTGCATTAGGAGGAACCCAGGGCCAACCGCTCCAGCATATGGTCTCACAAGGGGTCTGAGGATCTCATCCCGGTACCTAATGGCAGTCAGGCTACCTCTGGCAAGCACATGGAGGGCTGTGCGGCCCCCAAAGACATGCCACCCCACACCATTACTGACCCACCGCCAAACTGGTCATGCTGGAGGATGTTGCAGGCAGCAGAATGTTCTCCACAGCATCTACAGACTCTGTCACATCTGCTCAGTGTGAACCTGCTTTAATCTGTGAAGAGCACAGGGCACCAGTGGCGAATTTGCCAATTTTTGTGTTCTCTGGCAAATGCCAAACGTCCTGCACGGTGTTGAGCTGTAAGCACAACCCCAACCTGTGGATGTCGGGCCCTCATAACACCCTCATGGAGTCTGTTTCTGACCGTCTGAGTGGACACATGCACATTTGTGGCCTGCTGGAGGTCATTTTGCAGGGCTCTGGCAGTGCTCCTCCTTGCACAAATGTGGAGGAAGCGGTCCTGCTGCTGGGTTGTTGCCCTCCTGGTAGCGCCTCCATGCTCAGGACACTATGCTAACAGACACAGCAAACCTTCTTTCCACAGCTCGCATTGATGTGCCATCCTGGATAAGCTGCACTACCTTAGCCACTTGTGTGGGTTGTAGACGCCGTCTCATGCTATCACTAGAGTGAAAGCACGGTCAGCATTCAAAAGTGAACAAAACATCAGCCAGGAAGCATAGGAACTGAGAAGTGGTCTGTGGTCACCACCTGCAGAAACACTCCTTTATTGGGAGTGTCTTGCTAATTGCCTATAATTTCGACCTGTTGTCTCTTCCATTTGCACAACAGCATGTGAAATTGATTGTCAATCAGTGTTGCT
This sequence comes from Hyla sarda, assembly GCF_029499605.1. NCBI lineage: Eukaryota > Metazoa > Chordata > Amphibia > Anura > Hylidae > Hyla > Hyla sarda. Next base: position 80,347,661 of record NC_079193.1, on the reverse strand, counting down.
TTCTGAGTAGACAGTGTGATTTCACAGAAGTGTGATTGACTTGGAGTTACGTTGTGTTGTTTAAGTGTTCCCTTTATTTTTTTTTGAGCAGTGTAGTTAGATGCAGCAGCAGTGACCAGGGCATCTAAGGCTACATTCACATTACTGTTGAGCTCAGTTAGGAAAGAATGGGAGCAGAGAAAAAAAAAGACATTTTTTGTCCGCTAAACTCTCCTTAAATAATGTACTCCATTCAAGTCATTGGGATCAGTCGGGACCCGACACTGTCCGTTTTGAACGTAGCCTAAGCCGTTAGACAGAGGGGGCAATAATGCATTTGTGGGGTGCAAAGTGACTAATTATAGCCAGAGGTCTAGCAAAGGTCCCCATGCCTATCCTCTTAGTACTTCTATTACACCTTGCAGTATGTAATAGGATTGTGCATACAGCACAATATACATATTTTTATCTGATTCCATCCCACAAGAATCTCAATTCATTATATGGTATTTTTAATGGTGCCATTAAGAAATAAATACAAATATGGCAATGACAACTAGGAGATTAGACGTAATCTGTCACCTGCAATTCACCTTCCAATCTGCTGACGCTGTTGGGAAAAGGAGACATGATATCATATATCTGTCTGTGAATTGCTGAGGCTGGGACATTTCTTCCCCCCCCGGCCTTGTCCCTGCTTGATTGACACTCAGCTGGAACTCAAGCCCTGTTTCCATATCTCCTTCAAGTGAATATAAATTATGCACAGGTGCGGGCGAGGAAACGGGGCTTGGCTTCCACTTGACTTGTCAATCAAGCAGGGAAAGGGCTGGGAGGAGGAGCAATGAATTGTTCCAGCCTTCTGCAAAGTCAGGGGTCTTTAAAACGCCTCTTTGCACCAGAAAATGAAAGGCTTTTTACATTATGGAAGCACAGACAGATATACCAAATGTAACATATGTCTCTGTCTAAACAGCTTTCTAACAGTGTCAGCAGTGTGGAATGTGCATTGCAGCTAACAGATTCCTTTTAAAGATGGGAATGCAAAATAAATGAAAACACCATCTCCAAATAGCACTGTGGTTGGAAGGATTTAAGTGGATGTATAGATTAAGTATGTAATTATATTAGTTATAACTAGAGATGAGCAAAGTTACAGTAATTCGATTCATCACGAACTTCTCGGCTCGGCGTTTGCTGACTTTAGCCTGCATAAATTAATTCAGCTTTCAGGTGCTCCGGTGGGCTGGAAAAGGTGGATACAGTCCTAGTAGAGAGTCTCCAGCCCACCGGAGCACCTGAAAGCTGAACTCATTTATGCAGGCTAAAGTCAGCAACTGCCGAGCCGAGAAGTTTGTGACGAATCGAATCACTGTAACTTCGCTCGTCTCTAGTTATAAAGATAATATATAAAATATAAAATTAACAGTAGTCTTATTTTACTCTTTTAGCTAATGCTGGTTGTAGTAATGTTTCATATTTTTTATCTCTTGTAGGTCTGTGGTCCTTCGACTTGACGGTGACTCAACTTCTCCAGGAGAACATTCCAGAATCAGAACGTGGGGTTGTTAATGGAGTGCAAAGCTCAATGAATTACCTGATGGATCTAGTACATTTCATTATGGTCATTCTCGCTCCTCAGCCTCAGCAGTTTGGGCTCCTGGTTATCATCTCGATCCTGTTTGTGATCGCTGGACACACCATGTATTTTTTTTATACCAAAAAATATAAATCAAAAGAGAGGGAATCACAAAATACTCCTGCCTGATAGTCTTGTGACTAACCATTTTTAAGTAGCTAGTACTCCTTGTAGTATAATCTTTGTAGTATGAGTTTTAGCATGAAGTGTTGGATAACTTTAGCAAACCTGTCCAATGTTCACCTAATCTGTTCCATTTCTTTTTATATTTTTATTTTATACATGAACCACCATATTCCATATACAGATTCTATCAACTTCACTGGAAATAAACAACATACATTACTTAAACACCAAAAGAAATACTTATGTCTGTATTATAAATGTTTTTAACCATACTGAAACATCTGGTGGACAACTACTATATGGGCTACTTTTGTCCAAAGAAAGGGGCTTTGGCCAGATTTGTTACAGAAATAACCCTTATAAATCTATAGTTATATTACATTTGTAACTTGGTCAGTATTTCGCATGAGTTTTTTCAAATTACAAATGCACTATAGAACCCAACTTCTCCAGAACATTCCGGAATCAGAGCATTGGGTCGTCAATGGAGTACAAAGGTCAATAATTTACCTGGTGGGACTAGTACATTTCATTATGGTCATTTTGTAGAAATTCTGTGTTGGATCTTCTTATCGAGGAAATTTATCTGCCAAAAGAATAAGCTCTCACATTCTGGGATGGCAATTTCTGTGTGGTCCTTGCGCTGTTTGTATCTGTGCTGACCGTGAGCAGAACTGCCATCCACAGATTCCTTAATGTGAACCTAGCCTTATGGTATGTTTACTTGTGTGTATATTGTTCACATGGCCGAAAGTGTGCAGAATGTCTGCCCAGAAACCACACATTTGAAAGTTTCAGTTTGAGCGCTAGGACCGATGAGAAATGCGCCATATCATAGATGGCAAAGCATTTCCAAACAGATTCGACAGAAGAATAGACATGTCTATTCTTTCTGTGGACGCCATAATTGGGATTTTCACAGCAGAAATATCTGCTGCAAAAATTCTGCCTTGTTCACAGTGCAGCAGGATCCTGTAGAAATCAATGGGACTCTGCTGAAGTGAAATTCCACCATGTGAAGATAGCCTAAAGGTAACCTAAGTGCCTCCCAATCGTCTGCTGCTGCACTGTGCACACTACTCATTCTGCTATGGAAGATTAAAGGGGTTATCCACCATAAGGTGATTTTAGTACATACCTGGCAGGCAGTAATGAGAGTAATAGAAAGGATCTGCACTTGTCTTGGCTAAATGGCTATGTCATGAGATTACCACAATACTGTGGCTAGCTTTTTGTAAACTGGCATTTCCTGTTTGACTTTTCTTTTTTGACAAAAAATCCCAATATTCCATTTTTGTTCCTCCCACACATCAGCCACCACACCCATTGAAACATAAATGAGCTGCATCCATCAAAAGACCTCTGGTTTTCAATCAGGGTGCCTACAGCTGTTGCATTAGTTGCAGATTGATCTTTCTCCCACCAAGCGATCCCTCCACCCATTGAAGCAGACAGGCTCCCTGTCATCAGCTGACTAGTGAGTCAAGTCTCGGCCGCATTGCAACCTGGGAAAAATCCTGAGACAATAGTCATTTTGTATGCTGTTAAAAACTGTCACACACAGGGACAGACACTATATTATGAACTACCCTAACTTTACAGCCCCTGTAGCATAGACGAATAAAAAAAATTCCTGGAATACCCCTTTAAACATGTTCATTTTTGTGGTGGAATATCATGTGAAACGGCACTGACATCTATGTGGCCTGCACATGGCAGCGCGATTCCTAGCACCATTTCATTACAGTGCCGCCCGCTGCTCACGAAATTTCGCCCTGGTATTTCTCTGAGCAGATACTTTGTAGTGTACATGGAGTTTGTGCTGCATATTTTTTACTGCAAATTTTGTCATTGACTTAGCAGACAATCTGCAGCAAAATCTGCAAGTGTGAATATACCCTTAAAGAGGTCTCAGATTTTCTTTTTATTTTATTTAAAAAAAATTTTTAGAAAGAAAGATACCACTGCAGTTTTTGATGCAATTTGAAGTGATTCCTATTTATTTTCCATATTTATATATATATATATATATATATATATATATATATATATTTTTTTTTTTTTGCTTTGGCTCCTAAAAAAAAAAAAAAAAAAAAAGTGCAGAAGCCAAAATGCATTACGCCTTTGTCTCACTTTAATAGCAGAGGATCCAAGTTTGACTAAGTTCAGGTCACTTGAACCATGGTGGGTCTGGAAGCCATATTACACACAAAAATTTAGCCTGAATCAGTCAGCGCTAGGACCACACATACATTGCTGTCCCCATAGATGATAATGTATTCCAGACAGATAGGCAATGGAATTTCAGCAGCGAATCGTCTGCCATTGAAATTCCATAGTGTGCAGTGCGAAGCGGAATCCCCTTTGCCAGCAATAGGATTCTGCTGCATCAGAATTACTGAGTAGAATTTCGAATCCCGATTCTACTTGGAAATGATGTAGTTTTTCAATGTCAAATAAAAATAAATCTTACAAAGTTATTAGCCCAAGTTCCCTGGCTTAACTTTTTCTCCCTCTCCCAAACCAGTATCTTGTCTATTGTTGAAGTTCAGCATCTTTCAACTTAATGTTGAGCTGTAATACAAGACACAGCTAATCCATAAACATTGTGTCATTTTGAGAAAAACATCATGGCCTTTTTTTCTAATGCAGTACATAGTGTACAGACATTCCTGAGTTTTTCCATCTAAATCAGTATCAGGAGCGAATAGTGCAGACCCCAGAAATGGTTGTAGACATAAGGGAGTGAGCAGGAGGCTCATTCTGTCTTGATTTCTGCTTTAATGACCCTTTGATACGTTATGAATCATTTGCACATCACATTTGCCAAGGATGATCTTGGATCACATATGATTTCTAAAATTAAAGTTCTCCATAGAACATTTAAACCCATTTAGCATGCTCAGAAATGTGTTACTGAAAGCCTAACAGCATTAACCCCTCTAGGGACAAATGAGCTGGCTTGCAATAAAGTTTCAGAGGTGAAGGAATCTTTTATTACATTTGGTTATGATGTACAGGATTTTGCATCCACTGTTTCAAGTTCTGCCTGCGCAATAACGTTCAGAATGATAGGCAGAGGCGCATTAAGGAGTTCAACTTATGACTTAGTAAATGGTGTCAAGAGCAAGGATTTGGCTGTGTCTCATGATAGCTCTACTTGGAATAGAAAGGAACTGTACAAAAAAGATGGTTTGCATCTTTCTCTCAAAAGAACAAATGTACTCAGTGAACAATTCCAAGTATTTGCTAAGGAGTATTTAAACTAAGAAGGGGGGGGGGGGGCAAAAGAGTGAAAACCCATGAGTCCAATTGCCCCCCGAAACAATGCTAGAACATGTCAGTAGCACAGAGGTTAAGAAATGACAAGCTCAGAGTCCTGTCTAAATAGTTAGGTAATAAAATCAATGTACTTGGGTCAATAATGGAATCTGAGAATGTAGATTTAGTGGCTGTTGCTGAGACATGGTTAAATGAAAGTAATGACTGGGACATAACCATACCAGGGTACTCTTTATACAGAAGAGACAGAGAACACAAGAAAGGAGGAGGAGTGGCCCTGTATGTGAAAGATAGCATAAAATCTAACCCAATACAAGTTAGTGAGGCAGACATAGAATCAGTTTGGGTTACGTTGCAGTTTGGTAATCATGCAGTAACTCGTGTAGGTGTGATATACAGACGACCTGGCCAAGTTAAAGAATTAGATGATCTACTAGTTGAAGAAATAGCTAAAATGACAATGAAAGGAGAAGTTGTCATTATGGGAGACTTCAATCTTCCGGATATAAACTGGAAAACCAAAATAGCTAGTTCTGCCAGGAGTACAGATATTCTAAATTCCCTTCTGGGATTATCTCTACAACAAGTGATTGAGGAGCCAACCCGGAGGGAGGCCATTTTGGATTTGGTATTCACAAATGGGGATTTGGTATATGATGTTATTGTAGGCAAAACCTTGGGATCTAGTGATCACCAGTCAGTGTGGTTTGATATAAGAACAGTGAAGAAGTCACACCACACAAAAGTTTTAGATTTTAGAAAAACAGACTTTTCAAAAATGAAATGAGTCATTAATGAGTCCTTATCAGACTGGAACAGATTACATGAAGTCCAGGATAAATGGGACTACTTAAGAGATGCATTATTGATGGCAACAGAAAATTGCATTAGACTTGTCAGTAAAAGCAGAAAAAGGAAGAGACCACTGTGGCCAAAAGTGGCCAAAATCATAAAAAACTAAAGGCTAGCATTTAGTAATTATAAAACAACCCAGAGCAATAAAGATAGGAAAATCTACAAGATTCGGCAGAAAGAGGCCAAGCAAGTTATAAGAACTTCTAAAGTGCAGGCAGAAGAAAAAATTGCTCAGTCTGTGAAAAAAGGGGATAAGACATTCTTCAGATATATGAAAAAAGGAAATGAAAACAAGGAATAACTAAATTAAAAACAAAGGAAGGAAGGTATATAGAAGAGAATAAAGGGCTAGCCGACTGCCTTAATGAATACTTCTTTTCAGTTTTTACAGAAGAAAAAGGAAAAGGACCTCCATTAGGGAGGAAGACTAATGAATTGTTTGATGCATGTGTCTTTACAGAGGAAGAGGTTCTACGTTTGCTGTCTAAAGTGAAGACAAATAAGTCACAGGGGCTTGATGGGATACACCCAAAATTATTAAAAGAGCTTAGTGGGGAGTTAGCAAAACCATTAACAGATCTATTTAACCAATCACTGGTAACAGGAGTCGTCCCGGAAGATTGGAAATGATCAAATGTCGTGCCCATTCACAAGAAAGGTAGTAGGGAGGAATCAAGCAACTATAGGCCAGTAAGTCTGACATCAATAGTGGGGAAATTAATGGAAAACCTACTAAAGGATAGGATTGTGGAACATCTAAAATCCCATGGATTGCAAGATCAAAAACAACATGGGTCTACTTCAGGAAGATCATGTCAATCAAATCTTATAGATTTTTTTGACTGGGTGACTAAAATAATAGAAGGCGGTGAGGCAGTAGACATTGCATATCTAGATTTTAGTAAGGCTTTTGACACTGTCCCACATAGAAGACTTATCAATAAACTACAGTAATTGAGCTTGGACTCCCATATTGTTGAGTGGATTAGACAGTGGCGGAGTGACAGACAGAGGGTTATAGTCAATGGAGTATATTCAGAGCATGGTCTTGTTACCAGTGGGGACCTCCGGGACCAATTTTTTTAATATCTTCATTAGTGATATTGCAAAAGGTCTCAATGGTAAGGTGTGTCTTTTTGCTGATGACACAAAGATATGTAACAGGGTTGATTTTCCTGGAGGGATCTGCCAAATGGAAAAGGATTTAGGAAAACTAGAAGAATGGTCAGAACTCAGGCAACTGAAATTTAATGTGCAAGATAATGCACCTGGGGAGCAAAAACCCTCGGGCAGAATATAGAATATTTGACACAGTCCTGACCTCAGTATATGTGGAAAGGGATTTAGGAGTAATTATTTCAGAAGACTTAAAGGTAGGAAGACAATGTAATAGAGCAGCAGGAAATGCTAGCAGAATGCTTGGATGTATAGGGAGAGGTATAAGCAGTAGAAAGAGAGAAGTGCTCATGCCACTGTACAGAACACGGGTGAGACCTCACTTGGAGTATTGTGCGCAGTACTGGAGGCCGTATCTCCAGAAGGATTTAGATACTCTAGAGAGAGTTCCAAGAAGAGCTACTAAACTAGTATGGTTTGCAGGATAAAACTTACCAGGAAAGGTTAAAGGACCTTAACATGTATAGCTTTGAAGAAAGAAGAGACAGAGAGGATATGATAGAAACTTTTAAATGCATAAAGGGAATCAACATGGTAAAGGGGGAGAGCATATTTAAAGGGTAGCTCCCACCATCTTTTTTTTTTCCTGTCCCTGCCTATTGCCCATCTCTCCCTAACCCCCTCCCTGGTTTAAAAAACATTTTTTACTATATAAAAAAATGCCTTTTTGTTTGCCTGGTAGTGTGCTCCCCATCACTCATGCCTGCTGGGGGGCCGACTTCTTCCCTTAGTTCATCTACACAGGGTGCCTCCAGCTTTTTCACCACTACAATTCCCAGCTTGCCCTGACATCTATTGGCTGTCAGGGCATGCTGGGAGTTGTAGTGGTGAAACAGCTGGAGGCACCCTGTGCAGCCCCCCCCCCCCAGAACAATACATTTTCTATGGCCACGGCGCTAACAACCACCCCCCCCCCTATACCCCTCCCAGCTCCCCGATCCCGACATACCCAAGTGCTGCGTCCAGCAGCAGCGCCCCATATATGCAGAGAGGCGGGTCAGGCCAGGGAGCCAATTCACTCTCAGCGCTCACTTCCGCCTGTCTGATTGACAGGCAGGGAGAGAGCGCAGGCTGAATGAATAAGGACCGATGCCCAGCCGGCATCAGTCCGAATTCATGCGTGACGTCACGCCAGCCTGCAGCCGGCCACTAGGAGGGAGACCCCTAGTTGCCGGTTTTCAAATGTAAAATAAACTGATTTAATGGAAAAAAAAAAAAAATCGATCTATATTAGAGATATGTTGTAGTACATTAGTTCTACAACATATCAAAAAAAATTTTGGTGACAGTGCCCATTTAAAAGAAGAAAAACTACCACAAGAGGACATAGTTTTAAATTAGAGGGGCAAAGGTTTAAAAGTAATATCAGGAAGTATTACTTTACTGAGAGTAGTGGATCCATGGAATAGCCTTCCTGCAGAAGTGGTCGCTGCAAATACAGTGAAGGAGTTTAAACATGTATGGGATAAGCATAAGGCTATCCTTCATATAAGATAGGGCCAGGGACTATTGATAGGATTCAGATTATTGGGCAGACTAGATGGGCCAAATGGTTCTTATCTTCCAATACATTCTGGGGGGCATTTACTAAGGGGTTTAGTCATTTTTTTCTGACTATTTTTGGCGCAAAATTGTCGCAATTGCGCCTACCCTATAAATTGTGCGACTTTCCCTAGCAAGAGCTAGAAAGTCAAAAAAAAATTTCCCGCTTAATTTACGCAAGTTTTCAGTTTTGACTTGCAGTGGTCAGGAATTTATTAACTGAGACAGTCGCAGTTGCGCAATAAACTGTCGCAACGGCCATAAAAATTGACTAAATTTACTCCAGCTCCAACATGGAGCAGGAAAAGCTGCTGCCGCCCGGGCTCCGACATACTTTCTCCCCGCTACCCTCACTGCGCTCCGGGACACTACAGTGATTTACATCCCACCCCTCTCACCTGCCAGCGCCACACAACTCCCATCTGTCTGCTGTTGCAAGACTACAAGTCCCAGCATGGCCTTACAGTGAGGACACGCTGGGAGTTGTAGTCTTGTAGCAGCGGGAGCTGAGCGGCGCGGGCGGGAGACCAGGGGGGGGGGGGTAGCGGGGAGACCGTACGAGGAGCCCGGGCGGGAGACAAGGTGGGTAGCGGGGAGACCGTATGAGGAGCCCGGGCGGCTGCACTGTAATGTCAGCCCGGGCTCCTGCCCTGAGAGCCATAGGCTTTGGCTGTCAGGGCATGCTGGGTGTTGTAGTTTTGCAACAGCTGGAGGGCCACAGTTTGCAGACCACTGGTGTGTGGTCTGTAAACTGTAGTCCTCCAGCTGTTGCAAAACTAAACAGCTGAAGGGGACCGGCGAAGAAGTTCACTTACCCTTCCGAGGCTCCAGCGACGATCGCTGACGGAGATCGTCGCGCGGCAGTGTCGTGCAGCGCTGGATCCTACGGAAGCCGGTAAGTTGCGCAAGCTTCCCAACCAGGGTGCCTCCAAATGTTGCAAGACTACAACTCCCAGCATGCCTGGACACCCTTTGGCTGTCCGGGCATGCTGGGAGTTGTAGTTTTGCAACAGCTGGAGGCACCCTTGTTGGGAAACACTGGCCTAAAACAGTGTTTCCCAACCAGGGTGCCTCCAGATGTTGCAAGACTACAGCTCCCAGCATGCCTGGACAGCCATTGGCTGTCCAGGCATGCTGGGAGTTGTAGTTTTGCAACAGCTGGAGGGCCACAGTTTGCAGACCACTGGTTTGTGGTCTGTAAACTGTAGTCCTCCAGCTGTTGCAAAACTAAACAGCTGAAGGGGACCGGCGAAGAAGTTCACTTACCCTTCCGAGGCTCCAGCGACGATCGCTGTCGGAGATCGTCGCGCGGCAGTGTCGCGCAGCGCTGGATCCTACGGAAGCCGGTAAGTTGCGCAGGCTTCCCAACCAGGGTGCCTCCAGTTGTTGCAAGACTACAACTCCCAGCATGCCTGGACAGCCTTTGGCTGTCCGGGCATGCTGGGAGTTGTAGTTTAGCAACAGCTGGAGGCACCCTGGTTGGGAAACACTGGCCTAAAACAGTTGGGAACCACTGGCCTAAAACAGTCACCCTGGTTGGGAAACACTGTTTTAGGCCAGTGTTTCCCAACCAGGGTGCCTCCAGATGTTGCAAGACTACAACTCCCAGCATGCCTGGACAGCCTTTGACTGTCCAGGCATGCTGGGGCTTGTAGTTTTGCAACATCTGGAGGCACCCTGGTTGGGAAACACTGTTTTAGGCCAGTGTTTCCCAGCCAGGTTGCCTCCAGATGTTGCAAAACTACAACTCCCAGCATGCCTAGACAGCCTTTGGCTGTCCAGGCATGCTGGGACTTGTAGTTTTGCAACATCTGGAGGCACCTTGGTTGGGAAACACTGTTTTAGGCCAGTGTTTCCCAGCCAGGTTGCCTCCAGATGTTGCAAAACTACAACTCCCAGCATGCCTAGACAGCCTTTGACTGTCCAGGCATGCTGGGACTTGTAGTTTTGCAACATCTGGAGGCACCTTGGTTGGGAAACACTGTTTTAGGCCAGTGTTTCCCAGCCAGGTTGCCTCCAGATGTTGCAAAACTACAACTCCCAGCATGCCTAGACAGCCTTTGACTGTCCAGGCATGCTGGGGCTTGTAGTTTTGCAACATCTGGAGGCACCCTGGTTGGGAAACACTGGCCTAAAACAGTGTTTCCCAACCAAGGTGCCTCCAGATGTTGCAAAACTACAAGTCCCAGGTTGGGAAACACTGTGCCTGGCCTCCGCCCCACCTTACTGTAAGGGCATGCTGGGAGTTGTAGTCCTGCAGCTGGGGGCAGGGGACAAGCTTGTCACTTGCCCACACATCTCCTGCACCACACAACTACAACTCCCAGCATGTCCTTACTGTAAGGGCATGCTGGCAGTTGTAGTCGTGCGGGGCGGGAGATGTGTGAGCAGGTGATAATAAATGTACTAACCCATTTTTTTTGTTTTCTTCTCATTTCAGATCCGTGTATCCTGTGGACTCCTTCGGATTCGGTGGACTACTTCGATGACCAGCGTTTTTCTTTGTTTGATTTTAATAAAATGGTTAACGAGGGCTTGTGGGGGAGTGTTTTTTGTAATAAAAATTTTTTAAAACCTGTTGTGTTTTTTTCTTACTTTACTAGACAGGCTTAGTAGTGGAAGCTGTCTTATAGACAGAGTCCATTACTAACCTGGGCTTAGCGCTAGCCACAAAAACAGCTAGCGCTAACCCCCTATTATTACCCCGGTACCCAACGCCACAGGGGTGCCGGGAAGAGCCGGTACCAACAGGCCTGGAGCGTCAAAAATGGCGCTCCTGGGCCTAAGCGGTAACAGGCTGGCGTTATTTAGGCTGGGGAGGGCCTGTAACAATGGTCCTAGCCCACCCTGGGAACGTCAGGCTGTTACTGTTTGGTTGGTATTTGGCTGAGAATGAAAATAGGGGGGACCCTATGCGTTTTTTTTTTTTTTTAAATAAATAATTAAATATATTAAAAAAACGCATAGGGTCCCCCTATTTTTATTCTCAACCAAATACCAACCAAACAGTAACAGCCTGACGTTCCCAGGGTGGGCGAGGACCATTGTTACTGGCCCTCCCCAACCTAAATAACGCCAGCCTGTTACCGCCTAGGCCCAGGAGCGCCATTTTTGACGCTCCGGGCCTGTTGGTACCGGCTCTTCCCGGCACCCCTGTGGTGTTGGGTACCGGGGTAATAATTGGGGGTTAGCGCTAGCTGTTTTTGTGGCTAACGCTAAGCCCGGCTTAGTAATGGACTCAGTCTATAAGACAGCTTCCACTACTAAGCCTGTCTAGTAAAGTCAAATAAAAATAAAACACAACAGGTTTAACAAAAAATTTATTACAAAAAACACTCCCCCACAAGCCCTCGTTAACCATTTTATTAACATCAAGCAAAGAAAAACGCTGGTCATCGAAGTAGTCCACCGAATCCGAAGGAGTCCACAGGATACACAGATCTGTAGAAGAAGTAACCAAAAAAAAAAAAAAGTGTAAGTACATTTAGGGAGAAAAAAACTGTGTTAAAAAAATGTAATAAACACACACACTAAACGCCGTTTACCACTTCTGAGCCATAACTACAATTTACAGTGATCCCTCAACTTACAATGGCCTCAACATACAATAGTTTCAACATACAATGGTCTTTTCTGGACCATCGTAAGTTGAAACCAGACTCAACATACAATGCTACAGACAGTCCAGATCTGTAAAACGTGTCAATGGCTGGAAGAACCAACCAATCAATATGGGCATTCACTGGTAAAACCCCTGTATTACTGAAGTGTATGCACTGACTGGTGTCTGGTATTACATGTTCTGTACACTTTACCTGTATCAGGGTTAGCTGCTCTTTTGGACACCAGGTGAGGGCGACTCCATTACTTGTTTGGGACAATGCCTGTACTGTACAGGACCCCTGAAGAAGCTCCTGTCCTCTACATAGACAGTGTTTCCCAAGCAGGGTGGTCCCATCTTTTGCAAAACTACAACTCCCAGCATGCTCGGACAGCCTTTGGCTGTCCAGGCATGCTGGAAGTTATAGTTTTGCAACAGCTGGAGGCTCCCTGCTTGGGAAACACTGACATAGACAGTAATTTACAGCTCCCAGCAGATCTTTATTACTTTTATATGTAAGGATTTGCTTTATCTATATCAGTTATCTACTTATTTTTCTTTGTCACTTTTTCCTATTTTGGATGACATTTTGGTGCCTTTAGAACCAATTACCACGTTTCCATAGAGTTATGGTCTCAACATACAATGGTTTCAACTTACAATGGTTTTCCTGGAACCAATTAATATTGTAACTTGAGGGACCACTGTAGTTATTGAATTATTTAGATGTGGTGAAAAAGCTAAAAAAAAACTCAAAAACAAAAGATCCAGAAGGAAACCAGCAGCCAAACCTATTCAGACAGCTGGAAAAAGGAACAGACTATTTTTTCTACTACAGAAAGTAAATTTCCCACTTTTGCCTATGTGTGCCAAATTTATTAACGCCGTGCAACAATTTAGTAAATTTGTCGCACATAGTCAAAAATGAAGTAGAAAAAAACAGGGTAAAAACCAGACTACATAGTAAAAGATTAGTAAATGCCCCCCTCTATGTTTCTATGTTTGCTGCAGACAGTTTTAGACTGACATTCTAGTGTTTTTTTATTTTTATTTATCATGACGTGACACTTTGTGGGAAAAACTTTTAAAAGGGAACCGATCAGCAGATTTTAGCATACATAACGCTTGACAATGCGTTCTATATGCTAAAATCTTTATCCTCACCAACCCCGTGGGACGTTTGCGCCCCCAGGGATGATGAAGATATTACGTTATAAAGTTTCCAAACCCCCCAGCCGCCTGGCAAGTAGTCCCCGGGCGGGGACTTACACTTACCAGCACCCATCACTGCGGCCATGGTCCCGCCCCCTCGCCTCAATTGATGGCACGCATCACCGCTCTGCTCCATCTGCTAAGGGAGCAGAGCGATGACGTGAGACCTCATTCAAGCCGTCGGGGCAGGGCCACGAGAGCTAGTAAGTGTAAGTCCCCGCCCAGGGGCTACTTGCCAGGCGGGACGTTATAATTTCATATCTTAACAAACGTCCCCCAATAATGGTGAGTATAACGATTTTAGCATATATAATGTGTTGTAGAGCGATATATATGCTGAAATCTGCAGATTGGTTCCCTTTAATACTTAAAGTGATTCTCAGATTGGTTTTCATGATACTTCATGTTAGTACTCTGGTCATTGTCATTTCATTGCCCCATAACTTTTCATCATGCTTTGTTAGCTGGTTTCTAAATTCAGCTATGTGTCCCCAATTTTATGCCTGGAAAAGTGGAGCAGTTGCGGCAACCAGATTGCTTCTTTTCTTTTAATTTCCAGGCCTTTTTAAAATTAATCTGGTTACTATGGGCAACTGCTCCACTTTTGCTCTGCACAGGTTTTAATAAAATTTATATACACTTTGGTGGAGATTTATTTCTACATGGGAAGAATCTATGTAATACCAAAAAAGATGGAATTATGACTTACCGATAATTTGCTTTTCTCGAATCACCACAACAGCACCACATGAGATTTCAAACTATTCCTCCAATAAATCATGCTATGATCTAATTGGCAGCAGTCAGTGATCTACAGCAGGCAAAGAGCAGTGTTATGTGCCAATTAGGGAGGGGAGGTGTGGCTGTGAAGCCAGACAAGACAGAAATCACGTGGTGTTTTTCTTCCAGGAGGGTGGAGGCTAGGTCTCAGTGAGGGCTTTGCACATAGACAAGGTGGATCTGATAATTACATCTTTCTCTCACTCCCTGCATGTAAGTGACAGCTGAAAGAGGGAAATTGCTCTATATAGCTAAAGAATGAGACAAAAAAAAAAAAGGTTGGTGAGAGGGAAAGGATGTGCTGTGGGTATAGTTCCCCGAAGTAGCCCTTCAAAGGAGTACCCCGGCATGCACTTTTTTCCTTTTATCCCGTCCGGGCTGCAAAATAAAAAAACACACTTTCTCGTACCTGCCAACGAGCCCCCGGAGCTCTCGTACAGGTGTTTGGTCCCCGGGCTGTAATCTTACTTCCTGTTAGCCTGGCACGTCACACGGAGCTTCAGCCTATCACTGGCCGAGGCGGGACATCGCTGCAGCCGGTGATAGGCTGAAGCTCCGTGTGACGTGCCGGGCTAAAAGGAAGTAAGAAGAATACAGCCCGGGGACCGAACACCTGTACCGGAGCTCCGGGGGCTCGTTGGCAGGTAAGTGAAAGTGTGTTTTCTTTTATTTTGCAGCCTGGACGGGATAAAAGTGCACGCCGGAGTACTCCTTTAAATGGGCACTGTCAGATCTAAAAACTTTTTAGATGTTGTTACTGATTAAAATTAAAGACCATTTGTAATATCGTTCTTTACCATTATTTTTTAACCCCTTCCCGCAAATGGACGTCTATACACGTCCATTTTTCCTGTGACTTAACGCAAATGGACGTGTATACATGTCCAATACATTTTCTATCACCATGTCCGTTGGCATGGTGATAGAAACGTCATTTCAGCTGTTCTGGACAGCTGACCGATGACACTATGCAACTTGGGACCAATCCGACTGGTCCCCTGCTGCTGATCGTTGTCAGTCAGTCAGTCAGTGACTGACTAATGACAAGGACTTGCGGGGTTCCGGGCTGATCGGGTCTCTGGTGACCCGATCGCCCGGAAAATAGGGATGATCAGAGCGGTCAGAGACAGCCCCGAACATCCTAAGGGATAGGACCGAGGTGGCAGCTGCCACCTCGCACCTAAACCCCTGCCATTGGTCGTTAGGGCTAGCGACCAATGGCAGGAGGGGGGCGGGAGGTTAAAGGTGAAATCCCCGCTCTGCCCGCCCCTGAATGGGTTTGGAAATCTCACCTCACACCCGGACTGATGATCGCAGCGGGACTGGCGGCAGGATCGGGATAGGCAGCGGCGGACGCAGCAGTAAAGATCAGCCCTAAGTGATCTTCACTGCTGCATTCCAGGAGTTCCCAAACTACAACTCCTAGCAAGCCCAGACAGCCAACGGCTGTCTGGGCATGCTGGGAGTTGTAGTTTTGCAACATCTTGAGGCCCACAGTTTGGAGACCACTGTTCAGTGGTATCCAAACTGTAGCCCTTCCAGATGTTGCAAAACTACAACTCCCAGCATGCCCAGACAGTCCGGGCATGCTGGGAGTTGTAGTTCTGTAACATCTGGCCCTTCAGATGTTGCAGAACTACAACTCCCAGCATGCCTTGACAGTCTGAGCATGCTTGGAGTTGAAGTTTTGCAACATCTGGAGGACTACAGCTTGGAGACCACTGCACAGTGGTCAAACTGGGACCCTACAGATGTTGCAAAACTAACTCCCAACATGTCTTTTGGCTGTCCGTGCATGCTGGGAGTTGCATTTTTGAAACAGCTGGAGGCACCCTTTTTGGGAAACACTGAGTTAAGTAAACTCAGTGTTTTGCAACCAGTGTGCCTCCAGCTGTTGCATTACTACAACCCCCAGCATGTACGGACAGCCAAAAGGCATGCTGGGACTGTTAGTGGTATGCCTCCAGCTGTTGCATAACTACAAGTCCCAGCATGCCCTCAGTTGTCACTGCATGCTGAGAGTTGAAGTTTTTGCAACGGCTGAAGGCACACTGGTTGCAAAACAGTTTGTTACTTAACTCAGTGTTTCGCAACCAGTGTGCCTCCAGCTGTTGCAAACTACAACTTCCAGCATGCACTGATAGACCGTACATGCAGGGAGTTGTAGTTTTGCAACAGCTGGAGGCACACTGGTTGTGAAACACTGAGTTAAGTAACAAACTGTTTTGCAACCAGTGTGCCTCAAGCTGTTGCATAACTTCAAACCCCAGCATGCACGGACAGCCAAAGGGCATGCTGGTAGTGGTAGTTTTGCAACAGCTGGAGGTTTGAGCACCCCCCCCACATGTGGATGTACAGGGTACATTCACACGGCCAGGGTCTACAGCGAGCTTCTTGCTACAAGTTTGAGATGCAGCAAGTTTTCCGCCGCAGCTCAAACTCCCAGCGGGAAGCTCGCTGTAGACCCCGGCCGTGTGAGTGTACCCTAACAACACTACACTACATTACACAAAATAAAAAGTAAAACGCTACATACACACATACCCCTACACAGTCACCCCCCCCAAAAAAAAAAAATTCTCGTATGACACTGTTTCCAAAATGGAGCCTCCAGCTGTTGCAAGACAACTCCCAGTATTGCCGGACAGCGATTGACTTTCCAGGCATGCTGGAAGTTTTGCAACAGCTGGAGGCACCCTGTTTGGGAAACACTGCCATAGGGTATTTTTGGTATCGGAGGCAAGTGTAATTCTTGCATCCGGTTCCGTCCTTATGCAAATCCCTTATTTAGTCTTCAAATGCGCATGGCGCTCTCTCACTTCGGAGCCCTGTCGTATTTCAAGGCAACACTTTAGGGCCACATATGGGGTATTTTCGTACTCAGGATAAATTGCCTAACAAATTTTTTTTTTTTTGGGGGGGGGGGGCTTGGTCTCCCATTACCCCTTGTAAAAATGTAAAATTTGGGGGAAAACTAACATTTTAGTGAAAAAAATAAATGTATTTACACATCCGACTTTAACGAAAAGTCGTGAAACACCTGTGGGGTGTTAAGGCTCACTGGAGCCCTTGTTACGTGCCTTGAGGGGTGTAGTTTCCATAATAGTATGCCACGTGGATTTTTTTGGCTGTTCTGGCACCATAGGGGCTTCCTAAATTTGACATGCCCCCAAAAACCATTTCAGAAAAATTCACTCTCCAAAATCCCATTGTTTCTCCTTCCCTTCTGAGCCCTCTACTGCGCCCGCCGAACACTTTACATACACATGAGGTATTTCCTTACTCGAGAGAAATTGGGTTACAAATTTTGGGGGGGATTTCTCTCCTTTTACCACCTAATAATTCAAAAACTGGGTCTACAAGAATATGAGAGAGTAAAAAATGCAGATTTTGAATTTTCTCCTTCACTTTCCTGCTATTCCCGTGAAACACCTAAAGGGTTAACACACTTTCTGAATATCATTTTGAATACGTTGAGGGGTGCAGTTTTTATAATGGCATCATTTAGGGGGTATTTCTAATATGAAGGTCCTTCAAATCCACTTCGAAACTGAACTGGTACCTGAAAAATTCAGATTTAGAAAATTGAGAAAAATTTGAAAATTGCTGCTATACTTTGAAGCCCTCTGATGTCTTCCAAAAGTAAAAACGTGTCAACTTTATGATGCAAACATAAAGTAGAAATATTGTATATGTGAATTAATATATAATTTATTTGGTATATCTATGTTCCTTACAAGCAGAGTTTCAAAGTTCAAAAATTGCAAAATTTTCACATTTTTCATGAAATTTTGGAATTTTTCACCAAGAAATGATGCAAGTATCGTCGAAATTTTACTGCTATGTTAAAGTAGAATGTGTCACGAAAAAACTATCTTGGAATCAAATTCATAAGTAAAAGCATCCCTGAGTTATTAAAGGACATGTCCGGTGCTCACTTTTCTTATTGTATCCGTTCCGGGCTGCAAAAAGAAAATAAACTCTCTCTTGCCTGCCTATGCTCCCCCGGTACAGGCGTTCGGTCCCTGGGCTGTATTCTTCTTACTTCCTGTTAGCCCGGCACATCACACGGAGCTTCAGCATATCACTGGCCGAGGCGGGACATCGCTGTGGCCGGTGATAGGTTGAAGCTCCGTGTGACGTGACGGGCTAACAGGAAGTAAGAAGAATACAGCCCGAACACCTGTACTGAAGCACCGGGGGAGCCTAGGCAGGTAAGAGAAAATTTGTTTTATTTTTCAGCCGGGAACGGGTAAAATAAGAAAGTGAGCACCGGACATCTCCTTTAATGCTTAACCCCTTAAGGACGCAGGACGTAAATGTACGTCCTGGTGAGGTGGTACTTAACGCACCAGGACGTACATTTACGTCCTAAGCATAACCGCGGGCATCGGAGCGATGCCCGTGTCATGCGCGGCTGATCCCGGCTGCTGATCGCAGCCAGGGACCCGCCGGCAATGGCCGACGCCCGCGATCTCGCGGGCGTCCGCCATTAACCCCTCAGGTGCCGGGATCAATACAGATCCCGGCATCTGCGGCAGTTCGCGATTAAAATGAACGATCGGATCGCCCGCAGCGCTGCTGCGGGGATCCGATCATTCATAACGCCGCACGGAGGTCCCCTCACTTTCCTCCGTGCGGCTCCCGGCGTCTCCTGCTCTGGTCTGTGATCGAGCAGACCAGAGCAGGAGATGACCGATAATACTGATGTGTTCTATGTCCTATACATAGAACAGATCAGTATTAGCAATCATGGTATTGCTATGAATAGTCCCCTATGGGGACTATTCAAGTGTAAAAAAAAATGTAAAAAAATGTCAAAGTAAAAGTAAAAAAAAAGTGAAAAATCCCCTCCCCCAATAAAAAAGTAAAACGTCCGTTTTTTCCTATTTTACCCCCAAAAAGCGTAAAAAACATTTTTTATAGACATATTTGGTATCGCCGCGTGCGTAAATGTCCGAACTATTAAAATAAAATGTTAATGATCCCGTACGGTGAACGGCGTGAACGAAAAAAAATTTAAAAATCCAAAATTCCTACTTTTTTAATACATTTTATTAAAAAAAAAATTATAAAAATGTATTAAAAGTTTTTTATATGCAAATGTGGTTTTAAAAAAAAGTACAGATCATGGCGCAAAAAATGAGCCCCCATACCGCCGCTTATACGGAAAAATAAAAAAGTTATAGGTCATCAAAATAAAGGGATTATAAACGTACTAATTTGGTTAAAAAGTTTGTGATTTTTTTTAAGCGCAACAATAATATAAAAGTATATAATAATGGGTATCATTTTAATCGTATTGACCCTCAGAATAAAGAACACATGTCATTTTTACCAGAAATTGTACGACGTGAAAACAAAACCTTCCAAAATTAGCAAAATTGCGTTTTTCGTTTTAATTTCCCCACAAAAATAGTGTTTTTTGGTTGCGCCATACATTTTATGATATAATGAGTGATGTCATTACAAAGGACAACTGGTCGCGCAAAAAACAAGCCCTCATACTAGTCTGTGGATGAAAATATAAAAGAATTATGATTTTTAGAAGGCGAGGAGGAAAAAATGAAAACGTAAAAATTAAATTGTCTGAGTCCTTAAGGCCAAAATGGGCTGAGTCCTTAAGGGGTTAAAGTGACAGTGGTCAGATGTGAAAAAAACGCTCTGGTCCTTAAGGTGAAAATGGGATTGGTCCTTAAGGGGTTAAATATAAAAAAAAACTGCCAACACCTACTGGGACACTAACCATTCTTGAAGCAGTATGAAGTTTGCCCATGAGGCATGGACAAGTGAGGAGTCATGGACAAGTGAGGAGTCATGGACAAGTGAGGAGTCATGGACAAGGCTGCATAAGCAGACTCACCAATCACCTCCCACCACCACAAGGTAGTGACATGCCCCTTCCCCTAAGAGGATTTCTAACCCTGTAAGCTAATGAAGAGGTATTTTTTATAATAAATATGGATAAAGGCAAAAAGTTAGATGTACATGTCAGGATTAGATAGAGGTTTTTTATTCTGAAGGATCTGATAGGTACGCTTTAAGGTTAAAATTTATCAGAACATCTTGTATTGTCAGTTTATTACTGTCAGTGAAGGGAAAAAAATATGTTTTAAAGCAAAATACAAGCTACTTTTAGTACAAAGAAATAAAGTATACAAACTTTTTTTTTCATTTCACAACATGTTTATTAGACTAGTAACAAAAGATCAATTTAACATAATGAAAATATTTTTCTATCCCTAATTTACAAACTTATCCAAGTATGCATGTGATCGACAAACTCAAACTTATAGGGAACCAGTCATTTACAGGCTGCCTAAACCACACGTCAATAGGATGGATGCCAGCGGCTTCTGCCACCCTGATTGATAAATCTATCCCTATACCCAAACAGGGAGAGGTCCATCAATCAAGGCTGGTGGGAGAAGGAGAAGCCATCAGGGGCTGATCCAATGACTTGTGATTCAGACAGCATGAAAGATGACGACAGGTAACTGCATTTTTATACAATAAGGATGAGAATCACTAGATGAGAAAGATCACTGCAAGGGTGTGAGACTGCAACGTCAAGATTACAGCTTGTCCATTTTTTGGCTTCATCAACTTTGTTGGCGATCTGGTCAGTTATTCTACTACGGTCATCCAGTTTCTTGCCCTCTTCTGATCAGCCTACAAACAAAGTGAACAAACCAGAGTAAATTGCCAATGTTTTCAATGCCTCCATTTATTCTGCAAGGATCAGAATGTCCACAGGAACATTCTACTGCAGCAAAAGTCCCATGGAATTCTAGTTTCCGGCATCTATGTCTATTTTTTTGTGGATGTCGCTGAGAAATGCATTTCTGGCAATGAGCCGCCGCATTTCCAAGTGGTCCTAGCACCTGCCAGATTATTCAAATGCATAGAATGTCCGCACGTGTTTTCCGTGCAGACATCCCACACATTTTATGCGGTGTGAAAATGGCCTAGGTGGTGGTGTGTGTCCTTCAGAAGACCACAAAATAGCGCATATATAATCTCAATGCCATTAGAAAGCATTAGGATTTACTTTGCAGCCCCTTGTAATCATTTAAAAAAAAAAGTTGCCATAAATCTTAAAATTGACAGATTAGTGGTCTTTAAACTTTGGAGCTCCAGTTGTTGCAAAACTACAATTCCCAGCATGTCCAGACAGAAGTTTGCTGTCCGGGCATGCTTGGAATTGTAGTTTTGCAACAGCTGAGGGACCACAGTTTGGAGACCACTGGCAGTATAGATGTAGCCTCAGATAAATCCTTTAAAGCATCAATAGGAGATCAGGAGTACAATATTCCTCAATGGCTACTAATCTATTGTTCCCCCATTAAAGTAACAGCATACATCACATAGCTGACGTACTGGCATCTTACCGTTTTTACACTTGCACATTTTCTTAGAGGTAGGCATTGTCAACAGATACCAGGTACACGTCACCATTCAGCACTTAACATGATGCTAAAATAAACAAAATTATATAGAATATTTTAAACTGGCCAAATATGTGACCACTTGTAACAAAAAAATGGATTAGGAACAATATGCTCCAGTTAAGAAACAGTAATAATTCTCTTAAATATGTTCTTAAAGCAGACTGGAAACCCTATGTAGCCTCAGGTAAATCCTTTAAAGGCATCAGGTAGAGAATTTTCTCTGTTCAGGAGTACACTGCTCATCATTGGCTACACGTGTTTCCATCTGTGTAATAACTATGGTTCTACTTGTTTAAGGGGAACTCACCTTTCTATATGTGGTAGCAGTCTTCTATAACGCGGGCTGGAGAGAAGAAAAACTATTACCATTTAATTTATCATGTGCAGCAAAAGGTTTAATATAATCCACCATTAGGATAGGTTCAGGGCTATTGCATTGTTAAAAATGAGTCTGTAAAATCGCTCTATGCAAGTGTATGGGAAAGTGGTTGTCTATGAACACAATGGGGGAGATTTATCAAAACCTGTCCAGAGGAAAAATTGCCGAGTTGCCCATAGCAACCAATCAGATCGCCACACACACACACACACACACACACACACACACACACACACACACACACTTTCCAGCCATGTAAATAAGGCAAGCTCAGGGAGGACAGAAAGCTCCCTTGTAAATATGTGCTTTTTACATAGTGTGCACAGACAAAACCAGTTTCCTATAGACCTACATAGAGCATATGAATGTTAGAAATATGGACGCAATTATCATTTATTTTATATTTTAACAATAAAACATGCCTAAAACTACAATGTGTAAGCCTTGCCTTAGGCTTTCCAAGTATAAACACCCATATTTATGTTGGCAGGATTTGGGTGAAGTGCATAGTCTCAGGTAAATCCTTTTGAACATCAATGATATGATCAGGGAGTACAGGTATCATCATCGACTATGCACATCTACAATATTTGCAACATAAAGAATCTCAAAAACGGGCAACCTAAATCATTTTTGCCACCAGAAGTGGCTAAATTATTGTTATGCTTGTTCTTTTCCCCTGTGAGTATTGCTATGGCTTATTTGAGTACTCAGGGGACTAAACCCATAGCCCATCCTTTCCCTCTCACCAACTTATGTATTTGTCTAAATATCATTCATTAGCTATATAGAGCAGTTTCCCTCTTTCTGCTTTCACCTACATGCAGGGAGTGAGAGAAAAGTAATACTCAAATCCACCTCGTCTTGGTGTAAACCCCTCACTGAGACCTAGCCCCCACCCTTCAGGACAACACCACGTGATATCTGTCTGGTCTACAGCTCTGGCTGTACAGCCACCCCTCCCTGTGTGAGGAGCTTGTGAGCTGAGAGAGAAAAGCAGTGAAGATTCTCAGTTACAACTGAGAACATAGCTGCTGTTTTCTGCTGAAGATCTAATCACTGACTGCTGCCATTCAAAGCACAGCATGATTTATTGCTGGGGAAAGGATGTGTGTATGAGCTGAAGTGTAAGCCTGCAGACATATAGTGAAAGCAGTTGGCTGGCAGCCATTACACAGAGCTGCACTGACTTCTGGGAGTTGTAGCCTGTGCTGCAAACAAGGAAAAGGTATTTAGGAGATCAGGGGGCTAAAGGAGCTGGCAAAACCACATGGATAACTACAGGGGATACATCAGGTATTGTGGTGGCTTTGGGGCAATATTATTTTTCTTAACTTCCTTGAAGTACCGTATATACTCGAGTATAAGCCGACCCGAGTATAAGCCGAGACCCCTAATTTCAACCCAAAATCCCAGGAAAAGTTATTGACTCGAGTATAAGCCTAGGGTGGGAAATACCTCATCCCCCCCTGTCATCATCCAGACCCGTCATTAACATCCTCATCATCCCCTTGTCATCATCCCACACATCCCCCCTTCATCATCCCCTTGTCATCATCCCACACATCCCCTTATCATCCCACACATCCCCCCTTCATCATCCCCTTGTCATCATCCCACACATCCCCCCTTCATCATCCCCTTGTCATCATCCCACACATCCCCTTATCCCACACATCCCCCCTTCATCATCCCCTTGTCATCATCCCACACATCCCCTTATCCCACACATCCCCCCTTCATCATCCCCTTGTCATCATCCCACACATCCCCCCTTCATCATCCCCTTGTCATCATCCCACACATCCCCTTATCATCCCACACATCCCCCCTTCATCATCCCCTTGTAATCATCCCACACCCCCCCCCCCTTCATCATCCCCACCCCCCTTCATCATCCCCACACCCCCCCCCCCCCTTCATCATCCTCTTCTCATCATTCGCCCTCAGTGGTCTTCAACCTGCGGACCTCCAGAGGTTTCAAAACTACAACTCCCAGCAAGCCCGGGCAGCCATCGGCTGTCCGGGCTTGCTGGGAGTTGTAGTTTTGAAACCTCCGGAGGTCCGCAGGTTGAAGACCACTGCGGCCTTCAACCTGCGGACCTCCAGAGGTTTCAAAACTACAACTCCCAGCAAGCCCGGGCAGCCATCGGCTGTCCGGGCTTGCTGGGAGTTGTAGTTTTGAAACCTCCGGAGGTCCGCAGGTTGAAGACCACTGCGGCCTTCAACATGCGGACCTCCAGAGGTTTCAAAACTACAACTCCCAGCAAGCCCGGGCAGCCATCGGCTGTCCGGGCTTGCTGGGAGTTGTAGTTTTGAAACCTCCGGAGGTCCGCAGGTTGAAGACCACTGCGGCCTTCAACATCATCCAGCCCCCTCTCACCCCCTTTAGTTCTGAGTACTCACCTCCGCTCGGCGCTGGTCCGGTCCTGCAGGGCTGTCCGGTGAGGAGGTGGTCCGGTGAGGAGGTGGTCCGGGCTGCTATCTTCACCGGGGGCGCCTCTTCTCCGCGCTTCCGGCCCGGAATAGAGCCGTTGCCTAGACAACGACGCATCTGCGTCGTTGTTAAGGCAACGTGACTATTCTGAGGCCGGGCCCGAAGCGCTTAGAAGAGGCCTCCCCGGTGAAGATAGCAGCCCGGACCACCTCCTCACCGGACCACCTCCTCACCGGACAGCCCTGCAGGACCGGACCAGCGCCGAGCGGAGGTGAGTACTCAGAACTAAAGGGGGTGAGAGGGGGCTGGATGATGTTCAAGGCCGCAGTGGTCTTCAACCTGCGGACCTCCGGAGGTTTCAAAACTACAACTCCCAGCAAGCCCGGACAGCCGATGGCTGCCCGGGCTTGCTGGGAGTTGTAGTTTTGAAACCTCTGGAGGTCCGCAGGTTGAAGACCACTGCGGGTGGGGGAGTTCACTCGAGTATAAGCCGAGGGGGGTGTTTTCAGCACGAAAAATCGTGCTGAAAAACTCGGCCTATACTCGAGTATATACGGTACCCCTTTAAGCTAATGGTGCATTGTACACACATTATTTTGGTTAGTATTTTTAACCTCAAAACCATATATAATTTCACAAACAAAAAAACTCAATAACATTTTGTCAACATTTCCACGTAATAGTTTATGGAGAAAAACCACAACTAAAGATGGCAAAAATTACTACGTTTTTAATTATTGGGGTTATTTTCCTCATATACGTAGAGAACAAAATGCTATAATGTAAGCTGCATTTAGGATTGAGATACATAGATTATATAATTTTACCTTTGCATCAGGTTCCTTCACTAGGCAACCAAAGTATCAGGGTACTAGCATGTTGCACTGATAATGTGTGAGAAACAGGCATCTTTGGTAGGCTGCAAGAATAAATAAGAATTAAAGATACAGAAAGGTTGATTGTGTGGATGGGGCTACATAAATAGTTAATACAAGTAACATCTGCAACAACAGATTTTGCAAAATGCAAGGCACCTTTCCTGCTTTGCAGCAAACACTGAGTGTACTCTAAGGGTAGGGTCACATGTGTCACATTTTGCTGCTACGTATTTTCCTACCCATTGAAGTCAGTGGGTAGTAAAATAAGCAGATGATGTTACCAATTAACTTCAATGGGGAGGAATATATGCAGCAGCAGATATGGCAGGTCTGACACTATCTTTAGGAGAAAATTTCCAGTACAGTTAACAAACAAGCTAGTTTTTAATGATCAATGGGGACCTCAGCACAAAGACCCCAAAGATCAGAGGTTTTATGATATAGGATTAGGATATCCAGTAGGCAAACTATTATAAATCATGCATTCCAAAGTGCTGTTGAATTACCATAGCAGCCAGGGGTCTAGTAAAGGGTCAACAGCAAGGCCAATCAGACTACCTTTTAGTGTAAGGGCCCTATTTCACTGGGCCATTATTGATTTAATAATTTGCCTGTCTAAGCATATGTTCACACAGCGAAATTCCGCAGGAATATTCCACACGGACATTCCGCTGCAGCAGAGTCCCATTGAAGGAGAACTGTGGTGAAGCATTTTTCATTTTCACTGAGACTGGGCTGCAAAAAAAAAAAAAACTCACCTTCCCCCGATGCTGGTCTTCTTCCTGCTTCCTGGGGATGCCAAGTCATACTGACCTCAGCAGCGATGTCCCTCCTCGGCCGGTGATAGGTTGAGCGCACTGTCATGTATGGAGCCTGGGCTCGTTCCATGACACTGCGCACAGCCTATCACCGGCCGAGGTGGGAAATCGCTGCAGCCGGCGATACGCTGAGGGCAGTACGACTCACCGCTCCAAGGAAGCAGATCAGCACCGGAGGAATGGGTCGCCGATATCAGCACAACAGGGTACTCCGGTGGAAAACTTTTTTTTAATTAACTGGTGCCAGAAAGTTTAACAGATTTGTAAACTACTTCTATTTAAAAATCTTAATCCTTTCAGTACATTTTAGCAGCTGTTTGCTACAGAGGAAAATCTTTTGAAATTTTTTTTTTTTTTGTTGTCCACAGTGCTCTCTGCTGACACCTGATGCCCGTATCAGGAACTGTCCAGAGCAGGAGAAAATCCCCATAGCAAACATATGCTGCTCTGGACAGTTCCTGACACGGGCATCAGGTGTCAGCAGAGAGCACTGTGGACAACGCAATAAAGAAAATTCAAAAAGTCAAGAATTTCCTCTGTAGCATACAGCTGCTAAAAAGTAAAAGGATTAAGCTTTTTTTAATAGAAGTAATTTACAAATCTGTTTAACTTTCTGACACCAGTTCATTTAAAAAAGTACCCCTTTAAAGTTTTTTTTTTTTTTTTTTTGCAGCCCAGGCACAGGGGAAATTAAAAATGTCCCCACACTTCCCCTTTAAATTCAATTGGATTCTGCTGAACTGTTTACATGGTGGAATTTGTATGTGTATATTGTACATTTTCTTTGGATAAAAAAAATATAAAAAGCCTTACTGATAAAAAAAAATGCAAGGGGGATGATGGCTCAGGACTAGATATAGTTAAAATTATACATCACCCATCCTCAATGCCTTTATGTTCCCCATCATCAATCCTTGTAGATTGAAAGCTTGTGCAAGCATGGCCCTCCCTCATTTTATTTGATAAAAAGTATGTAAGTTTGCAATGTCTGATCTTTGTTTATGTATCCTTAGAATAGTAAAGGGCTACAGAATGTTGGCGCTACATATAAAATTATCATCAATCATCATAATCTGGGTTCCCTGGTTGCCCTTTGTTTACCAACAGCACTTTGCATGGACATTATTGTCCATATTGACATACCCCACCCCGTGTCACATGTAAATTAGGCTGGGTTCACACTACGTTTTTGCCATACGGGAGCGCATACGGCAGGGGGGAGCTAAAACCTCGCGCTCCCGTATGCCTTCGTATGCGCTCCCGTGTGTCATTCATTTCAATGAGCCGACCGGAGTGAAACGTTCGGTCGGCTCATTTTTGCGCCGTATGCGCTTTTACAACCGGACCTCAAACCGTGGTCAACCACAGTTTTAGGTCCGGTTGTAAAAGCGCATACGGCGCAAAAATGAGCCGACCCAACGTTTCACTCCGGCCGGCTCATTGAAATGAATGACATACGGGAGCGCATACGAAGGCACACGGGAGCGCGAGGTTTTAGCTCCCCCCTGCCGTATGCGCTCCCGTATGGGAGAAAACGTAGTGTGAACCCACCCTTACCCGGGGATCACCCAGGGCAGTGTTTGCCAACAAGGGTGCCTCCAGCTGTTGCTAAACTACAACTCCCAACATACCTGTAGCTGTCCTGCCATGCTGGGAGTTGTAGTTCTGCAACAACTGGAGACACCCTGGTTGTGTAAAGGTGCATGCACACCACGTTTAGGTTTTTTATGAAAAACAGATTCCTCAAAACAGGACTAACCTAACGCGTGTACAAATTTTAACCCATATACGGTTTGAAAAATTATCCAGTTGCATTTTTTTTTAAGAAAAAAAATTTAACGTTTTAAACTTTTCACTCCATTTTGAATAAAGTTTCACTTGTTTGATTGAAATTCCAAGAATAAAAAAAAACTCTGCAAAGCCAAAAACCGTATGGTGAAAACCGGATGAAACCGTACACACACACACACACACACACATTTCTGTACAGTTCCCATTGACTCCAATGTTAAAAAAAAAACAAAAACATATACGGTTTAATACAGTTTTTAACCGGACCAAAAAAACATGGTAGACTATGGTTTTGGGTAGGGGTAAAAAAAAAAAACTGACAAAACCATATGTGAGTTCACACCAAGATTTTACTATACGATTTCATAAAAAATAAAAAAATACATGCAACCATACAGAAAACCGTGCCCATAGACTTCCCATTCAAAACCATATGCACCATAATGT
Source organism: Hyla sarda (assembly GCF_029499605.1). Lineage (NCBI taxonomy): Eukaryota > Metazoa > Chordata > Amphibia > Anura > Hylidae > Hyla > Hyla sarda. The sequence goes on along the minus strand of NC_079193.1, from coordinate 80,319,268 downwards.
ATACGGTTGTCTCCATTTTTCAAACCATACGGTTTTTACTTTTTTTTCCGGACAGAAAATCGTGGCCTACCACTGTTTTTAGTCCAGGTGAAAAACCATATACATTTTTTTTTTTTTTTTTTTAACATGGGAGTCAATGGGAACTGTACAGAACTGTATGTGCGGACGGTTCCATCCGGTTTTCAACATACGGTTTTTGGCTTTACTCATTTTTTTTCTTGGAATTTCAATCAAACAAGTAAAACTTTATTCAAAATGGAGTGAAAAGTTAAAAATGTATACTTTTTTTTCTCAAAAAACTGATGCAACCGGACATCATTTTTCAAACCGTATACAATTTTCAACCTTATACAGATAAAAATGTGTACACATTTTGATACAGTTTAGTCAGGTTTTGAGGAATCAGTTTTTTTTTTAAATAAAAAAACCTTATACAAAACTGTACTGCAAAAACGTGGTGTGAACCCAGCCTAAGACGCAAACCGGATGATGCGTTTGACATACGGTTTACAATGTTAAGTCAGTGCATACGGTTTTCTATACGGTTCCATACGGTTTTTAACTTGAAACCGTATACGGGAACTGTATAGCAAAAACGTGGTGTGCAGGCACCCTTACACTAAACCAGGGGCATGGGAAGACACCAGAAGGGGTTAGTGAAGATACTCAGCATTAGAGATGAGCGAGCTTACAGTAAATTCAATTCGTCACGAACTTCTCGGCTCGGCAGTTGATGCCTTACCCTGCGTAAATTAGTTCAGCTTTCAGGTGCTCCGGTGGGCTGGAAAAGGTGGATACATTCCTAGGAAAGAGTCTCCTAGGACTGTATCCACCTTTTCCAGCCCACCGGAGCATCGGAAAGCTGAACTCATTTATGCAGGAAAAGTCAAACTGCCGAGCCGAGAAGTTTGCGACGAATCGAATTTACTGTAAGTTCGCTCATCTCTATTCAGCATTGTTTATTATTGAGAAATTATGGTCCCCCTTAAAAATTCCTTACAAAACAGATTTCCTAATCAGGTCCACCACCTGGATTGTCCATGAGAGGGGACAAAATGGAGCCCAACACGTGGGCACAGAGGGTAAAGCCAAATCTTCTATGTAGTGCAAAATAAGAACTAGGTAAATATTTACACATTAGTTATTTTGTATCACGACACAAACATGTATAAATATAGGACTAACAGCACAAACCATACACATTACCGACCTTTCCATAGTCCAGCGCCAAATGAGGACGGGCGTGTCCCAACTGACTCCCCTTCATGCCTCGTGTGACCCATAGACCCACCCATCCGCAGGGGCTGCCGGGCACAATAACATCCGGAACCCTAGAACTACATATAAACACCTCTACCTGCCTCTTGTTACTCACAGAATCTAAAATACAACATCTTGTCACGTAAATAATGTGAGAATTAATAGGAAACTTTGAAAAGTTTTTGTCACGTGACTAGGTGATTGCTCTTCTGTGTCCAGCAGATGTCGCTATTGAACAGATAAAAGTCAATCAATGCACGAGAGCTGCCGCTTGTTATAGGATCTATTTGTTGTTTGTATTCTTAAATATATTCGGTTTGTGCTCCCCTGACTTGTGGGTTCATGACCTATCAGCATTGAATATTGTATAGGGCAGTGTTTCCCAATCAGGGTGCCTCCAGATATTGCAAAACTACAACTCCCAGCATGCCTGGACAGCCTTCGGCTGTCCAGGCATGCTGGGAGTTGTAGTTTTGCAACACCTGGAGGCACCCTGGTTGGGAAACACTGGTATAGGGTACTGATCACTAAGGCTGCATTCACACCAGGTTTTTGCAATACTGTTCCCGTATCAGGTTTTTGATGAAAAACTGATTCCTCAAAACCGGACTAAGGCTAGGTTCACACCACGTTTTGTACTTACGGTTCCCGTATACGGCTGGGAGGAGGGGGGCGGGGCTTAATCGCGGCGCCCGCACTCGGGAACCGTATTTAATGCATGTCTATGAGCCGACCGGAGTGAACCGCAGCCTCCGGTCGGCTTCGTTTTCGGCCGTATGCGGTTTCCCGACCGCAGGCGAAAACGTTGTCGACCGCGTTTTTGCCTACGGTCGGGAAACCGCATATGGGCGAAAACGAAGCCGACCGGAGGCTGCGGTTCACTCCGGTCGGCTCATAGACATGCATTAAATACGGTTCCCGAATACGGCTGAGTGCATTAGACCCCGCCCACCTCCTCCAAACCGTATACGGGAACCGTATTTAACAAAACGTGGTGTGAACCCAGCCTAAACTGTATCAAAACGTGTGTACAAATTTTAACTTGTATACAGTTAAAAACCGTATACAGTTTAAAAAATTATGTCCAGTTGCATCCGATTTTAAGAGAAAACCGGATACGTTTTTAACTTCACTCAATTATGAAAATCATAAAATGTTGCAGTATCTTGTAATACCTTTTTTTTATTGGACTAACAGCATTTTGTAGAGACAAGCTTTCGGGATTCCTCCCTTTATCAAGTCCAAAGCAAATGGAAGATACCTCAATTATGAATAAAGTTTCACTTGTTTGATTGAAATTCCAAGAAAAAACTGTGCAAAGTCCAAAACCGGATGGTGAAAACCGGATGGAACCGTCCGCACATATGGTTGCGTATGGTTCCCATTGACTCCCATGTTAAAAATACAGTTTAAAGGTGGGTTCACACCACAATTTTTCAATACAGTTTTTAGATAAGTTTTTTTTGTTTTTTAAACGTATGCAACCGTACAGCAAACCGTGGCCATAGACTTTCCATTCAAAACCGTATGCACCATATTGTATACGGTTGTCTCTGTTTTTCAAATCACGCGGTTTTTAACTTTTTTTTTTCGGGACAGAAAACCGTGGCCTACCCCGGTTTTTGGTCCGGGTAAAAAACCGTATTAAACCGTATACGTTTTTTTAAACATGGGAGTCAATGGGAACCGTACAGACCTGTATGTGTGTAAGGTTTCATCCGGGTTTCACCATACGGTTTTTGACTTTGCACAGTTTTTTTTCTTGGAATTTCAATCAAACAAGTGAAACTTTATTCATAATGGAGTGAAAAGTTCCAAACGTATAAGTTTTTTTCTTAAAAAATGGATGCAACCGGACATCATTTTTCAAACCGTATACAGATAAAACTTTGTACACACGTTTTGAAACAGTTTAGTCAGGTTTTGAGGAATCCATTTTTTTTAAATCAAAAACCTGATCAAAAAACTGTATTGCAAAAACTTGGTGTAAACCCACCCTAATACAGTTTTTCACCCGGACCAAAAACCGTGGTAGGCTGCATTCACATCTCGTTTTTGCAAACCGTATGTATAGACATGTCATAGAAAACCATATGCCAAAAGTAGCATCCGGTTGTGTACGTTCTGCATCATATACGGTTTTATCCATTTTTTTCCCATCTCCAAAACCGTAGTCGGATACAACCCGTATACGTTTTTTTTTGTTTTGTTTTTTAAACGGTGGTCAGTGGGAACCGTACAGAACCGTATGTGTGTACGGTTCCATCCGGTTTGCACCATACGGTTTGGCAGTTTGCACATGCACAGTGCATGCGGAAAGTTCTTCCCACAAATAGAACAAGAAGAACTTTATTTAATTAAGGACAAACATAAAACCGTATCCGTTTTTTTTCCCCTCAAAAAACGCATTAAACCGTATGCAACCGGACATCCGTTTTCAAACCGTATACAGTTTAAAACTGTACAGGGGTATATACGGTTGTATATGGTTCGGTCCGGTTTTGAGACATTCGCTTTTTTCTACAAAAAACCTGATACGGGAATCGTATTGCAAAAACGAGATGTGAATGCAGCCTAAACTGTATCAAAAAGTGTGTACAAATTTTAACCTGTATACAGTTTAAAAAATTATGTCCGGTTGCATCCGTTTTTTAAGAAAGAATTTTTTTAACTTTTCACTCTATTATGAATAAAGTTTCACTTGTTTGATTGAAATTCCAAGTAAAAACTGTGCAAAGTCAAAAACCGTATGGTGAAAACCAGATGGAACCGTACGCACATACGGTTGTGTACGGTTCCCATTGACTCCCATGTTAAAAAAACAGTTTAATATAGTTTTTCAGCCGGACCAAAAACCGTGGTAGGCTGCATTCCCATCTCGTTTTTGCAATACGGTTCCCGTATTCGGTTTCAGAGAAGAAAACGTATGGATCCGGTTGTGAACGTTTTACATAATTTACGTTTTATCCGGGTTTTTTTCCTGTCTCCAAAACTGTAGTCTACTACGGTTTTATGTCCGGGTGAAAAACCGGATACAACCCGTATACGTTTTCTTTTTTTTTTTTAAACAGTGGTCAATGGGAAAGGTACAGAACCATATGTGCGTATGGTTCCATCCAGTTTGCACCATACGGTTTTGCAGTTGCACATGCGCAGTGCATGCGGAAAGTTCTTCCCACAAATAGAGAAGAAGAACTTTATTTAATTAAGGACAAACACAAAACCGTAACAGTTTTTTTTTCCAAAAATATATTAAACCGTATGCAACCGGACATCCATTTTCAAACCATATACGGTTTAAAACTGTACAGGGGTATATACTGTTGTATACAGTTTGGTCCGGTTTTGAGACATACGTTTTTTTTATACAAAAAACCTGATATGGGAAATGTATCAAAATGTGTGTACAAATTTTAACCCGTATACGGTTTAAAAAATGATGTCTGGTTGCATCCGTTTTTTAAGAAAAAAAACACATACGTTTTAACTTTTCACTCCATTATGAATAAAGTTTCACTTGTTTGATTGCAATTCAAAGAAAAAAACTGTGCAAAGCCAAAATCCATATGGTGAAAACCGGATGGAGCCGTCTTCACATACGGTTCTGTACGGTTTCCATTGACTCCCATGTTAAAAAAAAAAAAACGTTTATGGTTTATCAAAACGTGTGTACGGTTTTTCACCCGGACCAAAAACCGTGGTAGACTGCATTCACATCTCGTTTTGCAACATGGTTCCCATATCAGTTTTTTTGTAAAAAAAAAACAAAAAAACGTATGTCTCAAAACCGGACCGAACCGTATACAACTGTATATATACCTCTGTACGGTTTTAAACCGTATACGGTTTGAAAACGGATGTCTGGTTGCATACGGTTTAATACGTTTAAAAAAAACGGATACGGTTTTATGTTTGTCCTTAATTAAAGTTCTTCTTGTTCTATTTGTGGGAAGAACTTTCGGCGTGCACTGCGCATGTGCAAACTGCAAAACCGTATTGTGCAAACCGGATGGAACCGTACACACATATGGTTCAGTACGGTTCCCATAGACCACCATTTAAAAAAAAAATGTATACGGGTTGTATCCGGTTATTCACCCGGACATAAAACCGTAGTAGACTACAGGTTTGTGTACGGGAAAAAAAACGATAAAACCGTAAGTGATGCAATATGTACACAACCGGATGCTACGTTTGGCAGACGGTTTTCAATGACATGTCTATATATACGGTTTGCAATACGGCTCCATGCAGTTTTTACACTGAAACTGGGTACGGGAACCGTATTGCAAAAACGAGATGTGAATACAGCCTTTGGGTACAGGAGAAAAACTGACAAAACCTTACAGGATGTAAAACGGGCACAACCTAATGCATCTTTTGGCATACAGTTTTCAATATGGTTCCATACGGTTTTCAATGGAGAGTCAATGCATACGGTTTTCAATACGGTTCCATACGGTTTCACATTGAAAACGTATACGGAAACTGTATTGCTAAAACGTGGTGTGAATGCAACCTAAGGGTGCGTTCACACGGCCGTCTGCCCCGTTTTTATTATCCCCGTTTCGGTTCTGTTCTTGCAGGCTCTAAACGGATTAAAACGGTTTTTAAAAAAATCCCATTCATGTCAATGGGATTTTTTTTACAATCCGTTTACATCCGTTTGTACCCGTCTGCCCTCTTTTCATTTTTTTTGATGGCAGAAAAAACGGCACATGCAGTATTTATTCTTCCCTCAAAAAAACGGATACAGTAAATTTAACATTGAAGTCTATGGAAAACGGATGAGCCTTTAATGTCATCCGTTTACATCTGTTTTTTCAATCCGTTTTTTTTACTTCTGGAGACGCTCAGAACAAACAAAAAATATATTTTTTGGTTTATTAACTGAACAATAACGGATCCAAACAGATAACATCAGTTTGTATCCCTTATTGTTTTGATTATTTTTTAATTCCGCTTTTATTTTGGACGGGAGAAGGACGGGACGCGTCCAGACGGCCGTGTGAACGCAGCATAACCTGTGGTTCTGCAGCTGTTGCAAAACTACAACTCCCAGCATGTCCTGACAGCATGGCTAATTGTAAAGGGCAGTCTTCTCCGACCTGTGGTTATCCAGCAACACTACAACTCCCATCATAACTGACAGCCGTGCAACAGCTGGAAAACCACAGGTTGTGGAGCATTGTGTTAGGGGTTTGCTTTTCCATATTATTGCCATATAATCATTACTTTATTTTATACATGATTGTCTTATTTTATATATGTTTGTTTGGCGCCCTGAAGCTGTGTTCACACTGTGTATTTTGAGGGCTCGTTCACAGAGGCGGATTACCTGCGGAATTTCCGCAGCATAACTGCTGCAGAAAATCCGGGGTGGATTTTGCTACCATTGACTTCAATGGGTCAGCAGAAAATCCGCAATAGAGACAGAATTTGCAGATTTTAATTCGGACTCATTGAAGTCAATGGTAGCAAACTCTTGCTACGGGATTTTTCTGCAGGTAATCCGGCCATGTGAACGAGCCCTGAGGGTCAAATTTCCGCTTGTTTAACAGCCTCTTATTTTCACGCTTTTTTGTTTTGGAGCGATTTTATGCATGTTCTTGTTTTAAGTAACATTTTTTTTAGCTACTTTTGAGGTAGTTTACTGGCATTGATGGCATATTGGGGGAGATTTATCAATCCCCGAGCAGAGGAAAAGTTGCCCAGTTGCCCATAGCAACCAATCAGATTGTTTCTTTCATTTTGCAGAGGCCTTGTTAAAAATGAAAGAAGCGATCTGATTGGTTGCTATGGACAACTTTTTCTCTGCACATATCTTAATAAATCTCCCCCATTATGTCTTCTCTTGCAATTTCTAGGTGTTTTGAACCATTTATGCGCAAAAAAAAAAACCCAGCCCAAAACAATCTTTCTTGCTCACCCAACAGGTCATAGGTATACAGTTCAAGATCCAGCGTTATTAAGCAAACAACTCACCCGGACAAGAGGCTGTTATCCTGGTAGGGTGAAAACATTTGTAGGAATGAAAGCGTCTTACTGTTGCAGCAGGAATTCACTGTCTCCAGGATGCCCTCCTGGTTTTGGGGTCCGGGTGAGTCACAGAGCCGCTATATCTTGGGTATTGACACCAAGTTTGTCAGGCATCTTTTCTGTTCCCAACCTCTATGACCTGCTGATAACATGGAATCTAACCAATGTAAAATCTCTCACACTACTTCCTAGATAGACTTGTCTCAACAATGATGGTAGGTCAGCGATTTAGTGACCACAGAGGTGTCCGACCGTAACTACTTATTGGCTGAGTGGGCTAAGGCCTCTTTCACATTGCTGTTGTGACCCGGCAGTGCAGCGGCCATTACAAAATACTAGTAAATGGGATCCATTGGGACCCGTTGTTGCCCGTTATGGAGCGTCCCGATAACGGCCGTTAAAGGCAAAAAAAGTAAAAAAGGGAGCCCAACAGCCGTGTGAAAGAAGCCTAGTGCATGGGCCGACCCCAAACACAGATATTGCTGCACATCTGGGCAGAGCTCTATGACACCAGTGGCAGTGGGGGAGTAGGGAAGATAATTCACTTAACTTCCCCCGAATACCCTTTCAGCATAAGAGGACGTGTTTGGTTTGGGCCTGGGAAATAGGCGGCATGCATGTTCACCGGTGTCATGGGCTATCAATGTGTATTTTAGGTTCCTGTTTATGATCCTGCACACTCATTATGTCTTTAAGAGAGCCCTTTCTTTCTCCTTAAAGTATTTGTACTATCTGTACACTTTAAGGTTTGTTTCCACTTGGTTTTTTTTCTGGCAGTTTTTGGAATACTTCCACTGCAGTTTTTGAGCCAAAGTCAGAAGTGGATCCATAAGGGAGGAGAAGTGTAAGTCCTTCCTTTATATGTCCTATTCCTTTTGAATACATTTCTGGCTTTGGCTCAAAAACTGCAGGGGTAGTTCTCCAAAAACTGCCAGATAAAAAACCAAGTGGAAACTTAGCCTAAATGGCCAGCTTATTTTTCTTTCATACTGATGCTTCCGTGGTCTCGGTTTACATCTTGGTAGTATATACATCGCATGAGAGCTATTGTTAATGCTTGACTGATAACCTTTTTAAGTAGGCAAAGTTTAGGAATTCCGTCATACATAGCATACCAAGAGGTTTGCTTTTATTTATTTTACAGGATCCAGTTAAATAGAAAAGTGTAAAGATCTGGGCTATTCCATCCAGAAGATTTTGATGCAAATATTTAGAAAAATATTTTGAAGGCTCGTTCACAGAGGTGGATTACCTGCGGAATTTCCGAAAGCGTAACTGCTGCAGAAAATACGGGGCGGATTTTGCTACTATTGACTTTGGGTCAGCAGAAAATCCGCAATAGAGACAGAATTTGCAGATTTTAATTCGGACTCATTGAAGTCAATGGTAGCAAACTCTTGCTACGGATTTTTTCTGCAGGTAATCCGGCCATGTGAACGAGCCCTGAGGCTCAAATTTCCGCTTGTTTAACAGCCTCATATTTTCACGCTTTTTTGTTTTGGAGTGATTTTATGCATGTTTTTTTGGCCTTTGTCGGGTGAATGGGAGTCTATAAGGCACATGTACTGTGACCTACCAAGTGCAAAACTTAAAACGGACCCAGCTGGACATTGCTTGACACAGTGTGAACTCAATATTGCATACCTCCCAAGTATCCCTCTTTTTTAACCCAAGTCTTCTCTGTCCCTATTTGCCCCTTAAATGTCCCTCTTTGGTTATCCATACAGCGACTATATAAATGGGCCGCAACTCTTGTGCAAGCGCTGCAGTCTCTTTAATGGTACTGCAACATTGTTCCCATTCAGTCTGCACAGCAGGCGTTATCTGAGGCTAGTGATTGACTTCAGTGCCCATGACTAGTGTAGGTGACATCAGTGGGGCACTCCTCTAGACTAGAAGCACTTATATATAAAATAATAAAAACTAACTGTTCAGAACCCCTTTGTTAAATGATATGTAACCTGACTTTATTGAAGAATGAACTCTAAAACCCCACTCAAAATTCTTCAGCAAGGCCGGTCCTGGTATAGAGACTCGGACAGTGTTTGGCTGGTGGGCCTGTTCTCGGAAATCTCCACAGACCAGTGGTCTTCAAACTGTGGCCCTCTAGGGCTAGGTTTCCACTTGGTTTTTTTCTGGCTCTTTTTGGATATCTGCCACTGCAGTTTTTAAGCCAAAGCCAGAAATGTATTCAAAAGGAATCGGACATATAAAGGAAGGACTTACACTTCTCCTCCCTTATGGATCCACTTCTGACTTAGGCTCAAAAACTGCAGTGGCAGATCTCCAAAAACTGCCAGAAAAAAACCCAAGTGGAAACTTAGCCTAGGTGTTTCAAAACTGGCTGTCAAGGCATGCTGAGAGTTGTAGTATTGCACCAGCTGGAGGTCCACAGTTTAGAGTCCACTGGCATAGACAAACCCTGCCCAGGCTCATAGTCACCTCACTGTTGTCTGTATTACTGTAGTTTTGCAACAGCTGGAGGCACACTGTTTGAAAAAAAATAAAAATAAAAATAAATAAAACACTGCTGTTAATATACAGCAGTTCATTCTAGAATGCAAAACAAATTCCAGCAAGTAGCAAGCACTCAAGGTTATTATTGTACTCCATAATAGTATTAAATGTTCTCCACCTCCGGGCTCTCCAGCTGTTGCAAAACAACAATTTCTATCGTGCACAATGGGAGTTGTAGTTTTACAACAGTTCGGGAGCCCTATAATAGATAGCAGGTTAAAGTTTTGTAGTCAGAACGCTAGGTGTCGCTGTAGCACGTGAGCCCCGGAGGCCGTACTCTCTACTCTCGCTGTGCAGCACTTCCGCCCCAGCTGCTTCCTTCCGGTTGTCTCTCGTGCCCTTCTTCCGCAGCCATGCCTGAGCTCAGCAAAGAAGCCAAACAGCGCCTGCAAAAGGTGTTCAAATGCGGACAGTTCACCATCCGCTGGGGCTTCATCCCCCTCGTCCTGTACTTAGGTCAGTAGTACTTCACACCGCCGTCTGTAGTTCTGGTCCTCCAGCTGCAGGGGCTTTGAGTCCCACCATGTCTGTCTCCTGCAGCAATGTCACAGTTGGTGAATGTGTGTAGTGTCCCTTCAGTTATGCAACAGTGCAGTAAAGCAGGACCTGTATAGTACTAGATCTACTATATGTTGCTTTTATATGATTCCAATAATGTGACTGGCCCTACTGTATCACTCACTTTAAAGGGAACCAATCACCAGTTTTACCCTATATAATGAGTGGCAACACATCATAGAGGTTAAAGGGGTAATTCAGTGCTGAAAAACTTATCCCCTATCCTAAGGATAGGGGATAAGTTTCAGCTCGCGGTGGTCCGACTGCTGGGGCTCCCTCACAATCTCTGTACGGGGCCCCGACACGCTGGCCAGATAGCAGGTGTTAACCACTTCACGAAGCGGCGGCCGACATGCCCCTTTAATACAATGCTATGGCAAAGCCGGAGATTGCTGAAGGCAGCACTTCTGCTCTGCCATTGAGTTGTATTGAGGGGGCGTGTCAGCCGCCTCTTCATGCGGTGGTCAACACGCCCCCTTCCCGCAGGCTGCTGGGCCCTGTAAAGGAGATCGCGGGGGCCCCAGCGGTCGGACCCCCACGATCTGAAACTTATCCCCTATCCTTAGGATAGGGGATAAGTTTTTCAGTACAGGATATCTCCTTTTTAAAGCGCACCTGTCATGAACTTGGGGCTATATAATCTACACACAGCCTTTGTACTGTGTGCAGATGATCTACAGTTGTTTTTTTTTTTTACCTTAGCTCTCTCTGTTTTTATCACCCCAAAAAAAGTTTTTGATAGCAGCTGCACACAGTCGGATAGGCAAGGTTCGCTTTTCCTCGCTGCCAATACGCCTATCCCCTGTCTCTAGCACTGAGGAGGCAGGTGGCGGGAGCGAGCACTTGCCAGGATGGCACACACGGGGAATAAGCTAAGATGCGCATGCGCTCACACCTGTGTCGGTCACACAGCGGTCCCAGCGCTGACATACAGGGGATAGGTGTGGTGGGACATAGCGAACCTTGCGCCATGCCTATCCGACTGTGTGCAGCTGCTATCAAAAACATTTTTTGGGGGTGATAAAAGCAGAGAGAACTAAGGTAAAAACACTACTGTGGACACAATCTGCACACAGTACAAAGGCTGAGTGTAGGTTATATAGCCCCAAGTTCATGACAGTTGCGCTTTAAAATCACGTGTCCTGCCATGTCTGGATGTCCTGTAGTACATCTCTGGGCTGGATGCATGCTGAAATCATTCAGCAGGCATCGCATGACAATGCCTGGGGGGGGGGGGGGGGCCTGAGACCCTTCCCCCCCATGTTGGCGATCGTGCAAATCACCGATCAATTCAGATCGGCAATTTGCGGTGATTCCGGGCTGATCGGGTCTCAGAGACAGCCCCGATCATCCTAAAGGATAGGAGCAAGGTGCCACCTCCTCCTATCCCCTGCGATTGGCCGTTCAGGACTGACTGGGGAATCGTAGAAATAAATAGAAAGAAAAAAGACCGGGGAACGGCGCCTCGTGTATTACCCTTAAACACAAACAGCAAGTGTAAATGTGGGAGAAACCCACGGCACTTATAGGTGGCTGCTCACCAGATGTAAATAGAAGTAACGCATATCACCCCAAATAGGGGTACTCACTGATGTCCAAAGGAGGGCTGCAAGCCGGAGGTCACAGGCACATACGTCCTGACGTAGTCATCAAACGGAAAATGGAAAAGGACCTCATTCATCCAGGCGCTGCCGGTTAGGTCATCAGGTGCACAAAATGATGCAATGTATACCTTTCGGACAATTCAAACGTATCCGACGCAATTGCACCAAGCCTGGAGATTTAAACTTCATATGGAACAGCAACAGTTCTTGTCCTCTCACTAGTGACGCAGTTGGAACCAACTGCGTCACTAGTGAGAGGACAAGAACTGTTGCTGTACCATATGAAGTTTAAATCTCCAGGCTTGGTGCAATTGCGTCGGATACGTTTGAATTGTCCGAAAGGTATACATTGCATCATTTTGTGCACCTGATGACCTAACCGGCAGCGCCTGGATGAATGAGGTCCTTATCCATTTTCCGTTTGATGGGGAATCGTAGGGCAGGGGCGGGCGGGGTGACAGTTGAGATCCCCCGCTCTGCTTGCCCCTGGAAGCCGGGACAGAGCGGGTGAAGATGGCGGCAGGTACCTGGGACCGGCGAGTGGAGCATTGAGGACCGGCAGGCAAGTGGAGGTAGCCGCACCATCAGAGGCAGCAGTGAAGTAATCTCCACTGCTGTTTTAGGAGTTTGGTTGTCTGGACATGCTGGGAGTTGTAGTTTTACAACATCTGGAGGGCCACAGTTTGGAGACCACTGCAGTGGTCTCCAAACTGTGTCCTTCCAGATGTTGCAAAACTACTACTCTCAGCATGCCTAGACAGTCCAGGCATGCTGGGAGTTGTAGTTCTGTAACATCTGGCCCTTCAGATGTTGCAGAACTACAACTCCCAGCATGCCTGGACAGTCTCAGCATGCTGAGAGTTGTAGTTTTGCAACATCTGGAAAGGCACTGTTTGAAGACCACTACACAGTGGTGTCCAAACTGTAGCGCTCCAGATGTCAATTCAAAGCATGCTTGGAGTTGAAGTTTTGCAACATCTCGAGGGCTAGAGTTTGGAGACCACTACACAGTGGATTTTGGTCGCATGTTATAGATGGCTTTATCAGCATTGACCTTAATGCAGCTTGTGTGTAACTTTGACCTGCTTGCAAATTCTCTTGGATTTTTGTAGTCCTGGTGGTTGGACCCCATTGGTCGTTGCTTCATAGATCTTATTTACTGTTTTGCATCCCTAGAATTCTAAGTATGTTCTAGTGTATCGTATGGGTATGCCATACCATTGTGATTGCTGTGGGGTCTGACTGCTGGGACCCCTACAATCACAGAGGCCAAATAAAGTGCCCTGCACATGCTTGTCAGCCTCTCCATTCACTCTCTAAATATTGTCAAATGCTGTGTTTAGCCATGTTCAGGAGTCTGAGACAGTGTAGAATGGAGTGGCACCACAAATGGCCCAGTGGTCAGACCCCCCCCCCCCCCCCCCCCAGCGATCATCCAGTTCTGTAGATAGGGGATAACATCTAATCTTGGTCTCTTTTGCATATCTCCTGCACATTAATAGTCAGTGGGTGGTTGGAAGTTAAGTAGACTATGGGGATTACTGGGGGCCCTCCAACTGATGAGGAAGTGATGGTATATCCTAACAATGTGCTGTCACTGCATTTATTAGGAAAACCACAGTGAGGGGCTGTGCAGAATGACTTCTCCCAATCTACATGAAACCTGTATGATCCAGAGTGGACAGATGATGATTGTTATTATTATTAATAATAATAATAATAATAATAGTTCCTGGGTGCTGCACATATGATGAGGGTACAAATACATATTACACAAATGCAAGTACAATGAACTTGAAAGAGTTAATGACAGACTGATATAGAGGAAGAGATGGTCCTACCCATGTGGGCTTTCAGTCTACAAGGAGAGGGGAGAGAAACAGCAGGTCAGGGGGACTGCTGATCATCTGTAGGTAGGCAAGAAGGCAGCCGGTCATAAAGCATTACAGTGGCAGCAGGGTTTTCTGAATATATGGGTTTTCAGGTTGCTTTTATGGGCTTTTTGGTGGGTCAGAGCTGGATGTGTTGGGGTGGTGAGTTCCATTGTACGGGGGAAGCACCAGTTAAATCTAGGAGATGGTTGTGAAGTGGAGGTCTTGAGAGGATTGGAGATTATGTGAGGGGCAGTATTGGGAGATCAGGTCAGAGGTGTATGGAGGGGGCAGGTTGTGGATGTCATGGTTAGCATTTTTAGCTGAATTCATTGGGCAGGGGGTGGCCAGTGATAAGATTGGCCAAGGAGGGGAGAGGTGGATTAGTCAGGCAGCAGAGTTGTGGATGGATTGGAGGGGAGCAAGAGTTTTTGATGAAAGGCCACAGAAGAGGATGTTGCAGTAGTCCAAGCGGGAGATGATGGGGGGAATGTACCAATTGCTTAGTTGAGATTCGAGAAATGTTTTTAAAGGTGGTAACTTGGTAAGGGTCTGGATGTGCAGATTGAAGACACTGGGGAGAGAGTAGAATAATCGTAGCTTCTACTCTGCTGGACCGTACTTGTCCATATGGTTGGTTATTAAAGGCTGCACAAAACAGCTATAGAACTAAAGTACCTAAAATTACAGAGTACGCCAAATTATATAAACTGCTACACTGTTCACCTATCTCCCAACAAAGGAGTTTTCTGAGCAAATAGAAATCTTTGCTTACTGCCTCTTCCTGATTTAAAACAATAAAAGACTGCATACTTACCTCCCTCCCCCTTCCTGTTTTGTCAGCTTCCAATGATGTTCCGCTCCTTATTGATTTAGAGGGGTACGCCACTGGCCAGCGTTCGGAAGTATATGTTCCGAGCGCTGTTTTCATGCTGCGGGGGTCGGCCACGCCCCCTCATGATGTCAGGACCACGCCCCCTCAATGCAAGTCAATGGGAGGGGGCTTGACGGCCGTCACACCCCTCCCATTGACTTGCATTGAGGGGGCGTGGTCATGATATCACGAGGGGGAGTGGCCGACCCTCGCAGCACGAAAACAGCGTTCGGAACATATACTTTCAAACGCTGGCCAGATGAGTCCCCCTTTAAGGATGGGGAGGAAGTAGGCGAACTTTTTTTATGTGCCTAGAAAGCTCCTTTTAAAATCAATCGGTGTTATGCAAAATGCATAAAACAGCCCACTCAGCTGTTTGTATATTCCCGACCTCCTTCGTCAGCTCAAGCAGGGGTCCAAGGGGTTTTCTGCCTTGATAGGTGTGGGAACAGCATCTGTTAGACATTTATGGCATATTCTTTGGATACGTCATGAATCTTATAATGATAATAACCTTCCGATTAGGTCTTTCCAGTAAAACAGGGTCTCCTGTGAGCGTAAGTTTACTAGTGCTACGTACAAGTCCCAGATGTTTCCATATGAGGGTAATTAATAGTTCAGGTTTTTAACATCTCAAAACTGTAAACCATGTTGGATTTCAGATTGTAGTTAAATTGGCAGTAATGCCATGATCGTGTCAGAAGTGCAGTATATTGGCCTCCTTCTTATCCTTGGCACCTGATTTTCACTTCAGCTTCTCTCTCCTGTTGCCCTAATCGACAATGGTAATAGATTTATAGTAGGAAATACAGTAGTAAGGACATACAGCAGAATTACGAGGCTGAAAATTACATTCAGAAGCCGGCTGGATTCTGCATGTGCAATCTGTGCATGGATACAGATGTATTTACAGTGAGAGAAACCTGCATGGGGAAACACGTAGATAAGTGACGTGGTACTGTATGTTTAACGCTAACGAAACCTGCATGGGGAAACACGTAGATAAGTGACGTGGTACTGTATGTTTAACGCTAACGAAACCTGCATGGGGAAACACGTAGATAAGTGACGTGGTACTGTATGTTTAACGCTAACGAAACCTGCATGGGGAAACACGTAGATAAGTGACGTGGTACTGTATGTTTAACGCTAACGAAACCTGCATGGGGAAACACGTAGATAAGTGACGTGGTACTGTACGTTTAACGCTAAAGAAACCTGCATGGGGAAACACGTAGATAAGTGACGTGGTACTGTACGTTTAACGCTAACGAAACCTGCATGGGGAAACACGTAGATAAGTGACGTTGTACTGTACGTTTAACGCTAACGAAACCTGCATGGGGAAACACGTAGATAAGTGACGTAGTACTGTACGTTTAACGCTAATGAAACCTGCATGGGGAAACACGTAGATAAGTGACGTGGTACTGTATGTTTAACGCTAACGAAACCTGCATGGGGAAACACGTAGATAAGTGACGTGGTACTGTACGTTTAACGCTAACGAAACCTGCATGGGGAAACACGTAGATAAGTGACGTGGTACTGTACGTTTAACTTTAACGCTAACGAAACCTGCATGGGGAAACACGTAGATAAGTGACGTGGTACTGTACGTTTAACGCTAACGAAACCTGCATGGGGAAACACGTAGATAAGTGACGTGGTACTGTACGTTTAACGCTAACGAAACCTGCATGGGGAAACACGTAGATAAGTGACGTAGTAACTGTACGTTTAACGCTAATGAAACCTGCATGGGGAAACACGTAGATAAGTGACGTGGTACTGTACGTTTAACGCTAATGAAACCTGCATGGGGAAATCACGTAGATAAGTGATGTGGTACTGTACGTTTAACGCTAATGAAACCTGCATGGGGAAACACGTAGATAAGTGACGTGGTACTGTACGTTTAACGCTAACGAAACCTGCATGGGGAAACGCGTAGATAAGTGACGTGGTACTGTAC
>NC_079193.1:75570440-75585440 GCF_029499605.1 Hyla sarda | reverse complement strand
ATAGTAGCAGTACAGTAGTAGTTATAGTATAGTATAGTAGCAGTACAGTAGTAGTTATAGTACAGTATAGTAGCAGTACAGTAGTAGTTATAGTATAGTATAGTAGCAGTACAGTAGTAGTTATAGTACAGTATAGTAGCAGTACAGTAGTAGTTATAGTATAGTATAGTAGCAGTACAGTAGTAGTTATAGTATAGTATAGTAGCAGTACAGTTGTAGTAGTTATAGTATAGTATAGTAGCAGTACAGTAGTAGTTAAAATATAGTATAGTAGCAGTACAGTAGTAGTTATAGTATAGTATAGTAGCAGTACAGTAGTAGTTATAATATAGTATAGTAGCAGTACAGTAGTAGTTATAGTATAGTATAGTAGCAGTACAGTAGTAGTAGTTATAGTATAGTATAGTAGCAGTACAGTAGTAGTAGTTATAGTATAGTATAGTAGCAGTACAGTAGTAGTAGTTATAGTACAGTATAGTAGCAGTACAGTAGTAGTTATAGTATAGTATAGTAGCAGTACAGTAGTAGTAGTTATAGTATAGTATAGTAGCAGTACAGTAGTAGTAGTTATAGTATAGTATAGTAGCAGTACAGTAGTAGTTATAGTATAGTATAGTAGCAGTACAGTAGTAGTAGTTATAGTATAGTATAGTAGCAGTACAGTAGTAGTAGTTATAGTATAGTATAGTAGCAGTACAGTAGTAGTTATAGTATAGTATAGTAGCAGTACAGTAGTAGTAGTTATAGTATAGTATAGTAGCAGTACAGTAGTAGTAGTTATAGTATAGTATAGTAGCAGTACAGTAGTAGTTATAGTATAGTAGCAGTACAGTAGTAGTTATAGTATAGTAGCAGTAAAGTAGTAGTTAAAGTATAGTATAGTAGCAGTACAGTAGTAGTAGTTATAGTATAGTATAGTAGCAGTACAGAAGTAGTTATAGTATAGTATAGTATAGTAGCAGTACAGTAGAAGTTATAGTATAGTATAGTAGCAGTACAGTAGTAGTTATAGTATAGTAGCAGTACAGTAGTAGTTATAGTATAGTATAGAATAGTATAGTAGCAGTACAGTAGTAGTTATAGTATAGTATAGAATAGTATAGTAGCAGTACAGTAGTAGTTATAGTATAGTATAGTAGCAGTACAGTAGTAGTTATAGTATAGTATAGAATAGTATAGTAGCAGTACAGTAGTAGTTATAGTATAGTATAGAATAGTATAGTAGCAGTACAGTAGTAGTTATAGTATAGTATAGTAGCAGTACAGTAGTAGTTATAGTATAGTATAGTAGCAGTACAGTAGTAGTTATAGTATAGTATAGTAGCAGTACAGTAGTAGTAGTTATAGTATAGTATAGTAGCAGTACAGTAGTAGTAGTTATAGTATAGTATAGTAGCAGTACAGTAGTAGTTAAAGTATAGTATAGTAGCAGTACAGTAGTAGTTATAGTATAGTATAGTAGCAGTACAGTAGTAGTTATAATATAGTATAGTAGCAGTACAGTAGTAGTTATAGTATAGTATAGTAGCAGTACAGTAGTAGTAGTTATAGTATAGTATAGTAGCAGTACAGTAGTAGTAGTTATAGTATAGTATAGTAGCAGTACAGTAGTAGTTAAAGTATAGTATAGTAGCAGTACAGTAGTAGTTATAGTATAGTATAGTATAGTAGCAGTACAGTAGTAGTAGTTATAGTATAGTATAGTAGCAGTACAGTAGTAGTAGTTATAGTATAGTATAGTAGCAGTACAGTAGTAGTTATAGTATAGTATAGTAGCAGTACAGTAGTAGTAGTTATAGTATAGTATAGTAGCAGTACAGTAGTAGTTATAGTATAGTAGCAGTACAGTAGTAGTTATAGTATAGTAGCAGTAAAGTAGTAGTTAAAGTATAGTATAGTAGCAGTACAGTAGTAGTAGTTATAGTATAGTATAGTAGCAGTACAGAAGTAGTTATAGTATAGTATAGTATAGTAGCAGTACAGTAGAAGTTATAGTATAGTATAGTAGCAGACAGTACAGTAGTAGTTATAGTATAGTAGCAGTACAGTAGTAGTTATAGTATAGTATAGAATAGTATAGTAGCAGTACAGTAGTAGTTATAGTATAGTATAGAATAGTATAGTAGCAGTACAGTAGTAGTTATAGTATAGTATAGTAGCAGTACAGTAGTAGTTATAGTATAGTATAGTAGCAGTACAGTAGTAGTTATAGTATAGTATAGTAGCAGTACAGTAGTAGTTATAGTATAGTATAGTAGCAGTACAGTAGTAGTTATAGTATAGTAGCAGTACAGTAGTAGTTATAGTATAGTATAGTAGCAGTACAGTAGTAGTAGTTATAGTATAGTATAGTAGCAGTACAGTAGTAGTTATAGTATAGTATAGTAGCAGTACAGTAGTAGTTATAGTATAGTATCAGTACAGTAGTAGTTATAGTATAGAATAGTATAGTAGCAGTACAGTAGTAGTTATAGTATAGTAGCAGTACAGTAGTAGTTATAGTATAGTATAGTATAGTAGCAGTACAGTAGTAGTTATAGTATAGTATAGTAGCAGTACAGTAGTAGTTATAGTATAGTATAGTATAGTAGCAGTACAGTAGTAGTTATAGTATAGTATAGTAGCAGTACAGTAGTAGTTATAGTATAGTATAGTATAGTAGCAGTACAGTAGTAGTTATAGTATAGTAGCAGTACAGTAGTAGTTATAGTATAGTATAGTAGCAGTACAGTAGTAGTTATAGTATAGTATAGTAGCAGTACAGTAGTAGTTATAGTATAGTATAGTATAGTAGCAGTACAGTAGTAGTTATAGTATAGTATAGTAGCAGTACAGTAGTAGTTATAGTATAGTATAGTATAGTAGCAGTACAGTAGTAGTTATAGTATAGTATAGTAGCAGTACAGTAGTAGTTATAGTATAGTATAGTAGCAGTACAGTAGTAGTTATAGTATAGTAGCAGTACAGTAGTAGTTATAGTATAGAATAGTAGCAGTACAGTAGTAGTTATAGTATAGAATAGTACAGTATAGTAGCAGTACAGTAGTAGTTATAGTATAATATAGTAGCAGTACAGTAGTAACCCTGGTAGCATTCATGAAAACGTCCCCAGCTACAAAGAAAGAGGTTAATCCAGCACCAACTCAATTTATTACCTTTCAAGAATGTAAAACGATTGTTTCATCTTAACTTCCTGGCCCTTCACATAAATTGCCCCTTGGCTGAGTGTAATTGCCCCTAAATGACAGTACGGCCACTGGAAGTAATAATAATGACTCCTGGACGTCACACGACATGATTTCCATCTCATTCCTGGAGCTTTTAGTAAAGATTGTAAAAGAGATTTCATCTCACATCAGCCATCAGCTCCAGATAAGTACTGAGCAGCACTGCTCTATAATGCTCTATACTGTCAGGATATCATGTCCCCTGATAAGCATTCAACCCAAACATAAATAAAACCTGCTCCTGCATTTAGGCAAATATTGCTAACACAAATAATAATAAGAATAATCGTTATCATCATCATATTTAGTAGTTAAAGCTAAACGACTCAAAATATATATGTAAACTTAAGGATCGTTTTGCTTAAAATTGGTTGTTTAAAGACTAGATCTGATTGAATAAATATTATTAATAAAATAATAATTATAATACAATAATAATAATAATTTCATAGCTTCCAGCTTTGGGTATTTTTAATAGTGCTAGCAGCAGAATTTAACATAAATGCTAAAAGATAATAATACAGCTAATAAAAAATAATAAGTGTAACCACCATAGTAAACAATGATGAATAATAATAATTAGAATTCATTAGAATTAAATTTGATTTAATTTAAAATTAATTAATTTTAAAAGCTATTAGGGTCAGTTAAAAAATGTTAATATATTAATTTATCATTATAATGATGATTATTGTTGTTATTATTATTATTGTATATTATTATACAAATATTATACAAATATGATTATTATTATTAATAATAATTATTATTTAAAAAAATATGCTTCTGTTTCATATCCTTACAACAGTCCCTTTCATGGTGAATTGACAAAACTATTCATACAATAGAATAATAAAGACAATGTTGATCATTTTTCAGAGTTTATTAATACCATTATTTAAAATATTACAAATAAAACCAATTACATCTCATGCATTTATAATGCAATCTAAAAACGTCTCAGTGAAAGTTTTTCTTTTTTTTTCTTCAGTTTTTTTTTTTATTTTTTTTTCTTTTCATTTCAATGTGAAATATTCAAATTATTTCAACATTACAACAAGGAGTACAGTCTGCAGTGGCTGCAAACTTCAGCTGTAGTGTCAGTCAGCACTTGTATGGACAAAGGTTTGGGGGGGTTCTAGTGATTGAAGCAGGGAATACACAGGCCAAAGACAGCTCAGGTTCACTCTGACACATTTATTTTAATACATGAGTGGGTGCCTCACCCTCTGGGGAATAAACCCCAGGATAGTTCACCAGCAGCTCATTCCCCATGGGTGAGATCCAAGTTATACCTATCTAAGTCATAGTCAAGCAAAACTAGCCCCTCAAAGTGCATCTTCAAGGAACAAAATAATTAGAATTATATTAACAAAAAGACTGCAGTCATCTGCAACAAAGAAACTCATCTGTACTCCTATATATATATTTACTGTAATGAATATACAAGAAAAATACTATACAAATCGCCACCAATATGTCAGTGGAGCTGGCCCTAGACGGAACAATTCTCATTGCATTATTTGGGATGAGTCCAGTCCATACAGATATGGACTTGATCTTTTCAAATCAGTTAGCAACCCCCCAGATAAACGATTATGATCAATTATCGACTTTCGATTTATCAGATCGGTTTAGTAGCACTGTAATTACTTGCGACCAAATCGTTACGTCTAAAGCCAGCTTAACCCGTGTCAGTGGTTCCAGTGCTAAGGACTGTTTATATATATATCATATATCTAGGCTTTTGGGCCTCAGTGTAGGGTGAGCAGTACATTGCCTATAGCAGTGTTTCCCAACCAGTGTGCCTCCAGCTGTTGCAAAACTACAACTCCCAGCATGCCCGGACAGCCTTTGGCTGTCCGGGCATGCTGGGAGTTGTAGTTTTGCAACAGCTGGAGGCACGCTGGTTGGGAAACACTGGCCTATAGGGTGTTTGGGTGGTAAAAATAGATTTATAGAGACATTAAATGGTATAAATGAGCAGATTTCTAAGTATCCATAAAATCTTCTGCTCATGGCTTTGCCCTATCATTAGACATATTATTGACCCTTAACATTAATCTTTATATTATATTACAGCATGGTGGTCTTTTTTTTTTTATAGATGTGAAAATGTCCACTGCAAACAGGTATCTGCCTAGAAGTCTAAAGCCATAAACTAGCATAGAGTCCAGTGAATAGATTATCATTAGGGTTACCTGTAGGCTGATAACTGAGAACCCCATTACTATAGACAGCAGCTTGTAGCAGTCTCTGGGTGGGGGGGTTTTCTCCATAGGATACAGTGCATTATACAGGACAGTATACAGTGAGGCCAGTGCTGTCCAGGGATCCTGATATAACTTCCAGGCTCTATTGCAATACATGACTGACCATAAAGTCCGGCTCTGGCATTAAATTACTGTAGGGGGGTTTTTTGGGGTCACCCTGATGCTGCCAGGTACTGAGTCCTACAGGTGTATCGGAGTTGA
This sequence comes from Hyla sarda, assembly GCF_029499605.1. Classification (NCBI taxonomy): domain Eukaryota; kingdom Metazoa; phylum Chordata; class Amphibia; order Anura; family Hylidae; genus Hyla; species Hyla sarda. The sequence goes on along the minus strand of NC_079193.1, from coordinate 75,579,739 downwards.
GTAAATTCCTTAGATAAACCAGTTGTATTGGAGTCATGAGGACTAGGGGGAGCTCCAGCTGTGGTCACTTGTATGTCCCTAAATCACAGTACAGAGGGGGTCTATAGGGGTGTACAGGGGTAAAACATGGCAGCATCTTGTCCATAGCTCACTCCAAGCCGTTCCTTTCCGTGCTGTGCAGTAGCTCGGGTGAGTGACAGGGCGGACTGGCAGAGGGACTGTGCTCACTGTCTGTGTCGCTGCCCTTCTTGCCCCCACTGCCTGTCCCCCCAGTGCCAGTGCCCCCGCCACCCCCCGCGCTGTGCGTCTTGACGTGTTTGCTCAGGTGGTCGCTGCGCATGAAGCGCTTGTTGCACACAGGGCAGGCGAAGCGCTTCTCCCCGGTGTGGGTGCGCAGGTGGCGCTGCAGCTCGTCCGAGCGGGTGAACCTTTTGCCGCAGAAGAGCCAGTTGCAGACAAAGGGCCGCTCTCCTGTGTGCCAGCGTAGGTGCGCCTTCAGATGGGACGTTTTGCCATAGACTTTGCCACATCCTGGAATGTGACAGCTGTGCAGCCCCTTCCTCCGCAGACTCGCCCCCGCGGGGCCCAGCCGCTCCGCTTCTTGGCAGTTGGGGCAATCACAGGTGGCTCTTCCAGAGTAGCGCCGGGCCGAAGAGCGTGGGGAGCCTCCGAGTGGCCCTGTGGGTGCTAGCATGGAACTGGCAGAGAGAGGGGAGGATGATGGGTCAGGGTAAGTCCCAGGGCCAAGCACTGGCTTAAATCCGTCCATTAGGTGCTGTCCGGCAGGGCTAAGAAGGTGACCTCCGGGGGCTCCCCCAGCTCCCCCACCTCCACCTCCGGCTCCTCCACCTCCCCCAGTTCCGGCTCCTCCACCGCCCCCAGTGGTAAAGTGTCCGAACCCAGCTGCAGTGTAGTCAGAGCCGTATCCTCCTAATGGTGAGTGCAGGGAGCTCTGCAGGGAGCCCGGGTGCAGCGCTGCTCCAGCCCCGGGACTCTGAACGTCTATCCAGCCAGCACCTACTTCCCACCAGCTGGAGGCGCTACTGGCAGCTGCTGCACTCACGTCCCCTGTGTGAGAGGGCTTGAACCAGGACTCATAGGGGTGCGCCATCCCAACTCTGGGGTAGATGCTCTGCAGTCCGTCCACGGAGGCGTGCACCTTGGACAGGAAGACCGGCTGGTGGTGATGGGACGCGGCCGCCGCAGCTGCTGCAGCTGCTGCCGCCGCGGCAGCGGCCGCCTCCTGGGATCCTCCGCTGACCGGGAATACAGAGTACTCGTTGGCAAACGGAGAGGCAGCTGACACCGGACAGTTACCTCCTCCCCCTCCGCTGCCTCCACCACCGCCGCCAACTCCGGAGGAAGTCAAAGAGAAGGCGCTAGAGCCAGGGGAACCCCCACAACTGAAGGAGTCCGACACCAAAGCAGCTGCAGCCGCCGCCGCCGCAGCCGCAGCCGCCGCAGCCGCTGCGCTTGAGGATGAAGAGCCGCCTCTGGACGAGCCGCTGACCCCGAAGCCGGAGAGGGAACCGGAGCCCAGGGTGCAGCTACCGGAGGATGAGGAGGACGAGGAGCGCTTCCAAGGGTGGAATCCCTTCCCGAACGAGCCAGAGCTGTCCGACAGGGAAGACGGGGACGGGCTGGGGCTGCCGATCTTGTTACAGGTGGCTGCGAGCATGGCAAGGGGTGTAGATCCCAAGCGCGGCTCTTCCTGCGGGGAAAGAGGAAGACACAAAAAGATCATGTCAGTGAATGGAACATCAAGACAACTTTACCTGGTCATTGTATATAACCCCATGCAAGAAACTTGTAATCTACAAAAAGTTGTATCACTACAATTATATCTATCTATCAATATATATATATATATATATATATATATATATATATATATATATATATATATATATATATATATATATATTACTGCGTATATACAATACAGTAAAAGTTATAATTTTACTATGTCTTATGCATTAGCTGATGCAATATATAAATGTAACGTTGTGTCATTATCTCAGGTGTATTACCTTGTATCACTACTTCATACACAGTATATACAAAGTTGTATCAATGCTACAGATGTAAACCCCTGTATAATGACACAACTCTTCATACGTGGAAAGTTATATCGGTTCTATAGGTGTATATCGCCCTGCATACCCTCATTACTATCAAAGTATCATCATCATCATCATCATCATGTATACACAGTATATAGCACGGTATTTGTTCATACACAACACATACAAAGTCTTATCAGTAATGTTTGTAAATATTTTAAAGCATCACAATAATACCGATGCCTTATACTCGTACACAACCCATGCAGGATTATATGTTGCATACACTACCCCTGTATAACGCCGCCGCCTCATATCCAAAACCTGCAAAGTTTTCTCACATTCACTACATGCAGGTTGTATACAGCCCTATTATAACGCCGATTCCGTACATAATATATATAGGATAAATAATAACTGTGTCATATACAATGCATACACAATTGTATATAATCACAGTATTACTGCATTGCCCTGTATATAATACCATATTAAACTATTGCTGCACCGACATAAATGACTACTGTAAAGTGGTATAAATATATCTGTATATTGTATATAGCAACAAACACTACTGCCACATACACAATACACATATATATAGTTTATAGCAGTCCTATCTTTACCATTTTCATAGTGTATAGCGCTGTATACATTACATCCCCATCCTGCACAATAGATGAATATACAAGAGAAGGAGTACTGTACTGTACTGTACTGCTAAAAAGTTTTTTGTTTAACTATATTTTCATAACTTACGATGTTTACTTCTATAGAAAAACCATGAACAACTTCAGCTGTTACATATATATATATATATATATATATATATATATATATATATATATACACATATAATAAATAAAAACTGATGATAGATATGAGACATATAGATAGATAGATATGAGACATATAGATAGATAGATATGAGACATATAGATAGATAGATATGAGACATATAGATAGATATGAGACATATAGATAGATAGATAGATAGATAGATATGAGACATATAGATAGATAGATATGAGACATATAGATAGATATGAGATATATAGATAGATAGATAGATATGAGACATATAGATAGATATGAGATATATAGATAGATAGATATGAGACATATAGATAGATAGATAGATAGATAGATATGAGACATATAGATAGATAGATAAATAAATAGATAATATGAGATAGATAAATAGAAAATATGAGATAGATCATTGTTTCTGAACCAGGGCGCCTCCAGCTGTTGCAAAACTACAACTCCCAGCATGCTCGGACAGCCGAAGGCTGTCCGGGCATGCTGGGAGTTGTAGTTTTGCAACCAACAGCTGGAGGCACCCTGCTTGGGAATCACTGAGATAGATAGATATAGATGATAGATAGATATATGTGAGCACCAGATATGTACATTTGCGTATATGTTCACCTGTATACTGTTTTATCACCTGATCCTGTACTGTACCCAACAAAATGTTATTATTAATCCTCTATTGGGTGTATGTATATATGTCATTTCTGCCTTATATGTGGAAAAACCTTTTTTAATTGTAAGTGCGACCCTCTAGAATTTCATTCTCCAACTTCTGCATTTGTAATGTTTTTTTTTCTATTGTAATAATATGTATTTAATAACTGTAAATATTTATAATAATTGTAACTATTCTAAAATAGTCTACATGCTTTCCCAGCACTTACAATTTATATGTAATAAAAATGAGTATGTCCCGGTATATTTATATTTATAAATATATATATATATATATATATATATATATATATATATATATATACATACATGTATCTATCTACCATTTGCGTAAATCTAAATATGATGAAAAAATAAATAATACATATAATATTGCTGATAAACTTTCTGACACTGGGACATTATCGTCTTTTTAAACTCCTATTACATTTTCCTAACACGTGTGACAATTGTCCAGAAAACTAAGGATATCGGTCGCTAAAGTTAATTTGGAAAGAGCGCAGAGTATAAAGTATAGAGAGTATAGTACAGTATAGAGAGTATATATAGTACAGTATAGAGAGTATAGTACAGTATAGAGAGTATAGTAAAGTATAGAGATTATAGTACAGTATAGAGAGTATAGTAAAGTATAGCGAATATAGTACAGTATAGAGAGTACAGTAAAGTATAGAAATTATAGTACAGTATAGAGTATAGTAAAGTATAGAGATTATAGTACAGTATAGAGAGTATAGTAAAGTATAGAGATTATAGTACAGTATAGAGAGTACAGTACAGTATAGCGAATATAGTACAGTAGAGAGAGTATAGTAAAGTATAGAAATTATAGTACAGTATAGAGAGTATAGTCAAGTATAGAGAGTATAGCACAGTATAGAGTGTATAATACAGTATGGAGAATATAGTAAAGTATAGAGAGTATAGTACAGTATGGAGAGTATAGTAAAGTATAGAGAGTATAGTAATGTATAGAGAGTATAGTACAGTATAGAGAGTATAGTCAAGTATAGAGAGTATAGCACAGTATAGAGTGTATAATACAGTATGGAGAATATAGTAAAGTATAGAGACTATAGTAAAGTATAGAGAGTATAGTACAGTATGGAGAGTATAGTACACTATAGAGAGTATAGTACAGTATAGAGAGTATAGTACACTATAGAGAGTATAGTACAGTATAGAGTATAGTATAGCATAGAGAATATAGTACAGTGTAGAGAGTGTAGTAAAGTATACAGAGTATAATAAAGTATAGAGAGTATAGAGTATAGTACAGTATAGAGAATATAGTACAGTATAGAGAGTATAATAAAGTATAGAGAGTATAATAAAGTATAGAGAGTATAATAAAGTATAGAGAGTATAGTAAAGTATAGAAAGTATAATAAAGTATAGAGAGTATAATAAAGTATAGAGTATAATAAAGTATAGAGAGTATAATAAAGTATAGAGTATAATAAAGTATAGAGTATAATAAAGTATAGAGAGTATAATAAAGTATAGAGTATAATAAAGTATAGAGAGTATAATAAAGTATAGAGAGTATAGTAAAGTATAGAGTATAATAAAGTATATAGAGTATAATAAAGTATAGAGAGTATAGCAAAGTATAGAGTATAATAAAGTATAGAGAGTATAGTAAAGTATAGAGTATAATAAAGTATAGAGAGTATAATAAAGTATAGAGTATAATAAAGTATAGAGAGTATAATAAAGTATAGAGTATAATAAAGTATAGAGAGTATAATAAAGTATAGAGTATAATAAAGTATAGAGAGTATAATAAAGTATAGAGTATAATAAAGTATAGAGAGTATAGTAAAGTATAGAGTATAATAAAGTATAGAGAGTATAATAAAGTATAGAGTATAATAAAGTATAGAGAGTATAGTAAAGTATAGAGTATAATAAAGTATAGAGTATAATAAAGTATAGAGAGTATAATAAAGTATAGAGTATAATAAAGTATAGAGAGTATAGTAAAGTATAGAGTATAATAAAGTATAGAGAGTATAGTAAAGTATAGAGTATAATAAAGTATAGAGAGTATAATAAAGTATAGAGTATAATAAAGTATAGAGAGTATAATAAAGTATAGAGAGTATAATAAAGTATAGAGAGTATAATAAAGTATAGAGTATAATAAAGTATAGAGAGTATAATAAAGTATAGAGTATAATAAAGTATAGAGAGTATAATAAAGTATAGAGAGTATAGTAAAGTATAGAGAGTATAGTACAGTATAGAGAGTATAGTAAAGTATAGAGTATAATAAAGTATAGAGAGTATAATAAAGTATAGAGAGTATAGTACAGTATAGAGAGTATAGTAAAGTATAGAAATTATAGTACAGTATAGAGAGTATAGTAAAGTATAGAAATTATAGTACAGTATAGAGAGTATAGTAAAGTATAGAAATTATAGTACAGTATAGAGAGTACAGTACAGTATAGAGGGTACAGTATTGAGAGTACAGTACAGTATGCCGGTAGTTGTTCCTCCGCTCGGGGCCCGCACCGGTCGGGGTGAGGAGCGGGGACTTTGAGTAACAGTTGTTTCCTCTAGAAGTTCCCGGTGCCGCCGGTACCAGGTGAGATATACATGAGTGGTGCCAGGTCCCGCGGTATAGAGGTCCAGAAGGATCACCTACCTGTGGAGGAGAGAGGCTGAGGAGCGCTACCCGGGCCGCCTGCAGTCATATACCAGTCAGTCAGGTGCTGCCACCTCCGCCGCCGCCGCTGCTCTGTGAGGAGCCTTCTCTGTCCGCCAGTGACTCTGCCCCCTGTCCCTTCCTCTTCTCACTCCCCACTCCCTCGCACTATAGAGTCTATAGAAGAGTGATGCTGGCCCCTGCCCGGACCTGCGCTATTATAAGCCTGCACTGAGGCGGTCATACACACAAGCAGTAATGGCAGCACTCACCCCCAGCAGAGACGTGGCCATCCCAGCAGTGCCCTCCTCAGAGGATCCGTTTTATACGTACATATCAGAGCTGGCTTTTTTTAGAGGTGTGCGATCCAGTGATCAGGTCCGCCCATCCCCGCACTATTGTAGCTCCTCTCCCGCTTTGAAGTACCGCTGAGCCCCCGCCAGCCAATCACAAGCGCCGCAGCCTGGCTCAGCACTCCCGGGCACCGAGCACAGCCCCTGCCGCTTCTCCCTCTGCCGCCAGGGGGGGCTATGGCTCACACAATGACGGCTCCCCAGCGCCTGCCTGTCTCTACCCCCCGGCTCTACAGCAGCAGCCTGTCCATTGTTGTTATTGGACAAGTTCACTGTGAAGCTCCTTCTTCTCTTCTGCTGCTTCATCTTCTTCTTGCCGCTTTCCCTTTTTCTTTCTTTTTTTCTATGAGTTGCTGGTGGGAACGGCTGTCCGGCATGTGGCTGCAGCTGACTTTGGCTTTCCATAAGTTTCCTGTGGATTCACTTGCGGTTTTACCTTGAGTTTTCATTTGATGTATAAAGGTTTTATTTCCCATAACTGTTTTGGTGAATGTCAGGGCTGGAATATGTATGAGATCTAAGAGACTCATAGAACAGGTAGATGTGATCCACAAGGGAACTACAAGTACCAGCATAGACCACTGAGGAGGAGCTATAAATATTATCTATTTATCTATCTCTAAAAATCTATACATTATCCATCTATACATCTAACAATCTATCAATATATCTATCTATAAATGGATATTCTGGACACTATATTCTTCTATCTACATCAATATTTTTTTTTATCTATAAATCTATCTTCTCTACAGTATATTCTTTTATCCTTTTATCTATCCATAATGTAGAATGCTCATTTATGGGGACAAAGGATCAGTAAGTAAAGTTATGATAATGATATTTATCTATCTATAAATCTGTCTTTCCTATATTCTATGATCTATTTATTTTACTATCTACAACATATATATATATATATATATATATATATATATATATTCTATCTATGTATCTATCTATCTATCTCTATCTATCTATCTATCCATCTATCTATCTATCTCAGTGTTTCCTAACCAGGGTGCCTCCAGCTGTTGCAAAACTACAATTCCCAGCATACCCAGACAGCAACTCCTATTTATCTATCTATCTATCTATCTATCTATCTATCTGTCAATCATCTATCTATATCTATCTATCTATCTATCTATCTATCTCATATCTATCTATCTATCTATCTATCTATCTATCTATCTCTCTATCCCCTATATTGCTATCTATCTATCTAATATCTATCTATCTATCTATCCCCTATATTGCTATCTATCTATCTATTTATCTCATATCTATCTATCTCATATCTATCTATCTATCTATCTATCTATCTATCTATCTATCTATCTCATATCTATCTATTATGTATCTATCTATCATCTATCTATCTATCTATCGATCTATCATCTATCTCATATCTATCTATCCATCTATCCCCTATATTGCTATTTATCTATCTATCTATCTAACTATCTATCTATCTATCTATCAATCTATCATCTATCTAATATCTACCGTATCTATCCATCTATCCCCTATATTGCTATTTATCTATCTATCTATCGATCTATCATCTATCTCATATCTATCTATCTATCCATCTATCCCCTATATTGCTATTTATCTATCTATCTAACTATCTATCTATCTATCTATCTCCTATCTATCTATCTATCTATCTATCTTTCTCCTATCTATCTATCTCCTATCTATCTATCTATCTATCTATCTATCTATCTATCATCTATCTCATATCTATCTATCCATCTATCCCCTATATTGCTATTTATCTATCTATCTAACTATCTATCTATCTATCTATCTATCTATCTCCTATTTATCTATCTATCTATCGCCTATCTATCTATCTATCTATCTATCTATCTATCTACGAGTTGAAGAGCAGCACTCCCAAGCCAACTGTGCGTGGGTGCAGTCAGTCTCTGGGACCCCTGTCCTGGGTCCAAAGGGCAATAGAAACAAAAAATGGCGACCGCAGCACTCCAAATAAATGTGAAAAAGAATTTATTCCAAGGTAAAAACAGGCAACGTTTCTGTGGCCTCACACCACCATTGTCAAGCCGGCTTGACAATGGTGGTGTGAGGCCACAGAAACGTTGCCTGTTTTTACCTTGGAATAAATTCTTTTTCACATTTATTTGGAGTGCTGCGGTCGCCATTTTTTGTTTCTATCTATCTATCTATCTATCTATCTATCTACCTTTCTCCTATCTATCTATCTATCTCTATCTATCTATCTATCTATCTCATATCTATCTATCTCCTATCTATCTATCTATCTATCTATCTATCTATCTCCTATCTATCTATCTATCTATCTATCTATCTATCTCCTATCTATCTCCTATCTATCTATCTATCTATCTATCTATCTATCTATCTATCTGTGTCTATCGATCCATGTATGAAATATTCCCTATGTACTGTCTGTCTATCTCTCTTACACTTGGTTTGAGGTGGGCAGTTTGGTGGAGCAGTTGTTGTCCTCTCCGGGTGGGGGCGGTATAGGCGGCAGGACACCTGTCATGTATTGATCACAGTGCACTGATGTGATGATCCCGGAGTCAATGAATGGACTGCTCTCTGTGTCTCTCCGGGAAGGTGACGAGTAACATAAACGTCTGTTTATCTCCGCGGCTCCTGTGAATGATTTCAGCCTGTAGAGAAGGCGGCACAGCCCGGCCCAGAGGGAGGATCGGGCGGGACAAGGAGGGGACTGCGTTT